>NC_142814.1:53988494-54144372 GCF_049724085.1 Artemia sp. Qi Xiang Cuo
AAAAAAAAATTGCTATGCTTCCACAAATGAAGCCGGCAAAGATGAAGAGACAAACTCTATGAAATACTACCAGGAATCAATCCCTTAACCAACACACAGGATGCACAACCAAAAATGTGTCAAATGAAAGTTCATTTTGTTAATGAAAATTTATATTTTATACATAATTGTTGTTAATTTTAAGTCAAACAGAGTTGCAACAGCCTTTAGCCCCAATAACGTGACCTGGCACCACTAGGAGCCAGTTTGAGAGTATTTGGGAGTTTACTAAGAATTTTACGGCTTTCTACATACTCCCTCTCGCAATTAACAGTTTTTCTTATTAAAAAGTATAGAAATCAGAAAGCTGAGTGATGTATAGCGACGATACAACGACTCAAGAGAAAAAATGTACGTTGGTTACCACAGTGTTAAACTGTCTACGCAAAAATGTTGACAATAGCAGTGCCTACTAAGTAAGTAAAATAGTAGATACCTTTTGGCTATAGTATCGAAAAACAATTCATAATTAACTATTAACAGAGGTATGAAATATCAGCATTTTTCGATCAAATTGATTTCATTTTGTTAGAGGATTATTACTGAAAGTCCTCCTTTGAGTTAATAAAATCTATGAATGTTCATTATCATTTTGAGTACAAAAACGATTTATTTTTGATAATGTTCTATTTGTCTGTTTTTATTATGATGCACCCATAATTCCCTGCAACCCAGTCCTGACATAAATTCCTCTATGAACCTCTTTATGCAACTGGGACCAGTGTTTCCACACTAGAAAATGAAAAACCCGTTATTTTTCGGTAAAAAATCCTATAGTAACAGTCCAAAATTTTTCTTGGCAAGCACAGGCTGCCTAGATTTTATTTCCTGCTAACATATATTCGTTTTTAAATATTCCAATATGGCTTCTTAAACCAGACCTGGCAATCAGACTGTTCGAAGAGCCTAGCTGACTGACATTTTCGACATTTCAACGCCAGGAAAAGTAAAAACGCATTTATCCTTTTTAGCACATACAGAACAAAGACAGCGGGAACTCATACAAAAAAAATCTGGAAAATCAAAGAAAAAATTAGTTCTCACATTTATCAGCTGTAGCTGATGCTTTGGCTTCATTAATTACTTAAGAAGACTTTTATCAGGAAACAGCAACGTAACTTCTAGCTTCGCTCTCTTCAAGCCCAGTTTAAACTGTGGTATAGATACAAAATAGACAGTTTAGCCATATGCTAAACCCTGGGATTTTAACCGGCCAGCCCTAAATTTTGGTTTTAAACGTTCGCGAATTTTCTTTTTTTCTAAACCCTCCCAAATAGTCCCATTTCGTTTCGTTTCATTTTACATGTGAAATTAGTTAGTCTTCCTATTTGGAATTTTGTCTCTAAATGTGTTAAAAAACTTAGCCCTCAGAAAATATGTACTAAAATGTTTCCCCATGACCCCATCCACAACTGCTTTCTTTTTTCTCGGCTTAGTGCTGCGGTAAATTATTAGTAGTAGTGGTAGTAACTTCACTTAAGGTGTTGTCAGAATATAAACAAATAAAAGTTATATCTGTTTCAAAATGAGTCCCATGAACTACGATCCCACCCTTTGATAAATTATTCTCAGTTATTTAAAATCTGTCTATCAGAACAAGCTTTTGGAAAAAAAAAGTGGCGGCGTTTTACTAAAAGTAACCTATAGCCCAAAATTTCCGAAGGCCCTTGTTCATCTGAGTATGATGAAATCCTTTGGCTGAGTCTCAGGCCGTAAGTACTCCCCAGTCTTGTTAATATTATTCCAATTGCTTTATTCTATTAGTATCACAACCAAAATGCTAACAAGAAATGTACATTGATCCAGCAGTTGCAACCAAGCGCTGATTTAGTTATTATTATGCCTCAACGCTGGACCTTTTCTTGCTGGTGACCCCAAGGACCTTAGGATGGATTCAATCTACTCTTTTTCTAATACTCAGAATATACTTAAAATACCAACTACAATGGGAAACAGCGTCTTGATGTTAATCTTAATAATACTTTTCAGCATTATCTCCCTCCTTTTGTTTTCCTTTTAAGACTTTTAAGTGTTATTTTTCAATAGAAAATGGCTAAACGACCCTCTTTAAAATTTTGTCTATCTTATTTTTTGTTACTTGGCTGAATACCTATGATCAGTCCATTTCCAATTTACAAAATCTTGAAACAAAATTGCTGCTTCCCATTAAAAGCTAAATGATTATCTTATTTCCCAGAAAAAAGAGCTCCAGAGCCTTTTTAATTAATCCAATAGGAAGACAGAACAATTATTTAGGAATTACTCACTCTTAATGCAAAAATAAGCTTGAGGAATTGTTTGATACCAAGCCAAAAATTGAAAGAACATATTTCAATCTACCTGAATCCCCTGAAGTTAACACCAAAACCCTTTACATATCCCCTGCTTCCATTGTACAAAGCCTTGGGGCATTACAGAGCTGCCACAGGCTCAGTGAGTCAAAGAAAAGGAGTATAAGGATTTTTTTTGCTAAAAAAAAAATTTTTTTTAGCAAACTTAGAAAAGGCGGCTTTTGGGATTTCCATCCGTTAGAAAGGGGCATTAAAATCAAATAACTTAAATTAATTCAAGTATAAAATCCAAAGATCTGTTCAGATTTACTCACTATTTTCTCCTCGTGTACACTCGAATGTCAATCCTAGCTTTAATTGCATAAAGAATGGTAATACTTTTTTTTAAGGTCATGTGGCTCTAACACATATGGCAGATGCTTTTTCTGTGAAATTTAGAAAAAGGAACTCTTATAATTTCATTCACCTTGCAATCAGCATCCTTTATTTACCAGCATTTAATTCGGCTGCCGTCAATCAAAAGGCGATATCTGACATAAACTGGATTTTACAGGAGAACGAAAAAACAAAAAAAAGTTTGAAGCCTTAGAAAACATGATAGGAAATATCCGTTTTGCAAAAAAAATACATCAAATCAAGGTTTCAGAGCAAGACAAATTTGTTTGTTAAGGAAAAACTACAAAATTCTTTTTCGTTCTCGAGATGAATGCAGATATCGCCTTTTAACCTACTTTTGCGTCAACAAATGGTGTTATCTGCAAGAGCGCCATAGTAAAATTCCATAATAAAAACGATATTACCTTTGTAAAACACGACTTTAAATCGAAGCGAAACGCAGTTTTCAATGAGCGTATTTGCTTGCCAGCAACATCAGCTATGTCATGATGTAGAATAATCTTGTTTTCAGGCTGTAGTTTGCTCTGGGTCTTCGATGGTTTCTACTGCGGGAAAAAGCGCATCTCAGAGGAATACGTTAAGTTCAAGTCAAACTACGGCACAAGCGTTTCCACAACATTGAATTCGTTTATTTTATAAAGGTAATTATTTGAAAAAAAACTACGTTTTCTAAAGAGTTAAAGAGGCTGAGTCACAAGTTCGAACCTTAAAACGTACAGGGATTAGAAGGTACAGTTGGGGGGCTGTCGCCCCCAAAACAATTTCCTTTTACAGTCTTACTATAAAAAAAAATTTAAAACTGAAAGTAAGGAGTAACATTAAAACTTAAAACGAACATAAATTAATCCGTATATGAAAGGGGCTGTGCCCTCCTAAACGCCTCGCTCTTTACGATAAAGTTTGACTTTCTCACAAATCTTTTTTTAAACAATAAAAACTTTAGCGTAAAGAGCGAGGCGTTGAGGAGGGCACAACCCCTTTCATATACGGAATAATTTCTGTTCGTTTTAAGTTTTAATGTCGCTCCTTACTTTCAGTTTAAAAAAAATTATTTAAAGGCTGCGAAAGCGGGGGTTCAGGGGGCGGCAGCCTCCCAACTTTACCTTCTAGTTCCTGTACGTTTTAAGGTTCGAATTTTTGACTCAGCCTCTTTAACTCTTTCAAAAACGTAGTTTTTTCAAATAATTTCTGCACGTTTTTGTACAGTTCATTACTTATTATTGCTTGACTAACTGTTAGATACTACTACTACTAACAACTCATCGCAGCACCAAGCCGCCTGAGGCCAACACAGCTACGCACGCTTCTCCTCCACCCCAATCTATTCACACCCTCCCTATTTACACCCGCTAACAAAGTTCCCATTTCCTTAAAATCTTTCTTTATGACCTCCTCCCACCCCTGACGAGGATAACCTGTTCTCCGTTTAGCCCTAGACGGTTGGCCAAAAAGAACAATCTTCGGAAATCTGTCAACCTTCATCCGCACAACGTGCCCTAACCACCCCAACCTTTCTTTCATTATAGACCGAGAGAGCAGTATTGAACCACATTTTTCGTATAGCCTATTGTTAGAAATACGGTCAGTCAACAGGTTACCCAGAACAATCCTTAAGCAATTTCTCTGGAAAACAACTGGCAAATCTTCATCCGCTTTTCGAAGCGCCCATGCTTTAGAGCCATATATGACCACTGTCATCACTGTAGCTTCTAAGATTCTAATCTTGGTTTGCAGACTTATCTTCCTATTCTTCCAGACTTTTTTTAACTGTGAAAAAACACCCTGAGCCTTGGCTATTCTATTTTGAACATCTTCACTGCTCCCACCAATTTGACTAATAATACTACCAAGGTAAGTGAAACTGCCCACCTGATCAATCTTTTCATTACCCAACGTCACCTATTCATCTTCACTTATTCCTAGCCTTAGTGACTTAGTCTTCCTAACATTAATTTTCAAACCAATACTAGCACCCTGAACTCGCAAAACCTCTTAAACTTCATTCATTTTGCTCACACTTTCATCTAGGATGCTTAAATCATCAGCATAATCCAAGTCCAGGAGACTTTTTCCTCCCCATTTGATTCCGTGGTCTCCCATTGCCTTTCCTGTGCTCCTTAAGACAAATTCCATCAAAATAATCCATATAAAGGGGGATAGAACACAACCCTGCTTAACTCCTGATTTTATACAAAACCAGCTGCTAACCTCATTTCCTACCTTAACCGCAGCAGTGTTATTCTCGTACATAGCACTAATCACTTTAATGTATTTGTCTGGTATACCATACAAGGATAAAACCTTTACTAAAGCTCCTCTATCAACAGAATCGAACGCTTGCTCATAATCTATAAAACTGAGGACCAAAGGTGTTTGAAAACTTAGGCACTTCGCAATTATTAACCTAAGAGTGAAAATTTGGTCAACACATCCTCTACCTTTTCTAAAACCGCACTGCTCTTCCCTTAAAACTTTGTCTACGGTATCTCTCAGTCTAAAAAGTATCATATTACTAAGCAATTTGCTACCTACAGAGACCAGACTAATGCCTCGATAATTACCACACTCACTTTTATTACCTTCCTTATAAAGTGGCTTAATTAAGGTTTTCCTAAAATCGTTAGGTACTTCCCCTTTTTCAAAAATCATATTCATAATCTTCAATAACTTATTTCTAACCTCAGAGCCACCATATTTAAGAAACTCATTCACTACCCTATCAGCACCTGGAGCCTTATTATTCTTTAATCCTCTTAGTACTGTTTCTAATTCCTCATCACACAACAAATCTTCCTTCACATCCAAGGTATCACAAACTGTTTCCTTTTCCTCTATATTTTTTCCTGAAACTCTATCTCGGTTAAGCAAATTCTCAAAATGTTCGGCCCATCTCGCTTTAGCTTTTTCCTTATCGCTAATTGCCACCCCATTCCTATCTTTAACTGGGACAAGTCCAGATTGACTACTACCTCTCAATTTGTTAACGTGCCAGTACAATATTTTACTATTATGCCGTCTAGCTGCATCTTCTAAATCCTCGGCAATTTTATCCATGGCCTCCACTTCACACCTCCTTAGTTCATATTTCAATGCTTTCTCCACTTTCTTTACATTTCTTTTGTTTTCATGTGATCTATCACTCAGATAATTCTTGTACAAGTCTTTTCTCCTTTCTATTAAACTTAAAGCTTTTTCACTAATATTCTTAGCTGCAGTTCTAGCTTTCTTCCCTAATACACCTTCAGCAACTTTACAAATTATTTTTCTAAAATTATTCCAACCATCTTCCACATTATCAAATTTTAAACTCTCAAGTTTAGTATTCAACTGGTCCTGGAAAGTTTCTCTCAAATTCTCATCCTGGAGTCTACTAACATCATAACTTCTCGGGAGGTAATTACCCTTCCGATATTTCAGCTTTAAATTAACCCTTGACACTACTAGATGGTGATCTTTACTTTTAACATCAATAACAGCACTCCTATATACCCTAGTATCTTGTATTGATCCTGCCAGTCTTCGGTTTACTATAACATAATCAATAAGGTTTGCTGTCTTACCATCACGTGAATACCATGTTAACTTATGAGCCATTTTATGACCAAACACCGTATTGGTTATAACTAGATTGATATACCTACAAAATTGCAAAAGTCTGTATCCATTACTGTTTTCTTTTCCTACGCCAAATTTACCTAAGCTGGGATACCATCTATCCTTATTTCTACCAACCTGGGCGTTAAAATCTCCCAGCAATAACATCATATTTCTACCTGGGACCTTGTCTATTTGCTCCTGTAACTGTAAGTAAAATTCATCTGAGTCACTAATATCTCCATCAGTCGGTTCTACAGGGGCGTATACTACTATAACTGATACCTTGAACTTTCTAGTCATAAAATGAGCAATTAGTATTCTATTATTAATACCTTTCCAGCCTAAACAAGACATAGCAGCTTCCGTATTCATTATGAGCCCTGCTCCCTGTCTATGTACCCCATCTTTCGTGACTCAGTAAATAAATTCTATATCACCTAATTTCATGCTTCCTACACCTGGGTTATGAGTTTCTGAAACTCCTAATAAATCCAGTTCGAATCATCTGAATTCGTCAGTCAAAATGTCGATACAATAGTAATTTTTTAATGTCGTAACATTCCAAGTTCCAATTTTCATGTTCTTTAAATCATTGAAATTATTTTCGCCTCGGGAAAAGCAATGATCCCAGATACCAGTGCAGGACGGGGATCACATATCTTCTCAAGTCTACACCGAAATGCTTAAGCCGGCTTAGAACCGGACAGAAAGAAGTCCCTGGGACCTCCATGAATGGAGGCTTTGTGCAATCCTGGGCCCATCTTGGTCACAACATGGTTTTCAGCGCTTGGCGATGCTCTTCTATCAACAAGAGTCGAAATCCTGCACAGACAATCTCAAGCCTATTACCTCCGACTCATTATATATTCATGCCTAAAAATATTATGCTACTACGGGGAGGCCACCCATAATAGATAAATAAGCTAGGAAAAGGTTTTTCAGCCCAAAGACGCCCATCAAAACATACCAAGCCCAGAAGAATTGTCCATTAGTCAGAATCCTGTGCGAATGCTGTGTCGTTTACTAGGCTATAATTTCCTTGAGGGGCGCCACTCCTCAAGTAAGAATAGAGTTGACCGCAAGGTCTCCAGTATTGCAGGTACCCTGAAAAGGTCGAAGCAGCCTTTTACAGAGGCTATTGTCCATAGATCTGGATCTTCCGCCCTGCCGCAGTTGTCCTCCAACAGAGGATCCTCCCGTAATGGTGTTTTGCATCACCATGCAATTTAACCCATTGCTGGGAGAAGGTTTGCAACTCATGGAACTTGTGGATAGACCAGAGGGCCCTTGTGAGTGTACATTTGAGGGGCCTTCTTCCTCCTCCGCCTGTATTTATGACCCCGGGCAAGGGTGCCCAAGATTCTATTATGGACCCCCAGTGACAAGGTCCCCCCGTGGTCCATGCCTCCTATGGAGGTACCCTACATATCTGTAGACCGTTCCCCTATCGCTACCTGGGGACATGCTGAATGGCCTGGGGGAGGCCAGATAAACGGATCACTTTTGTTTTGCAAAGGCAATAACTCAGTGACATATTTAACCTACTACTTATAAATATACATAACTCACTGACTAGACCTATATAAGTTATATACAGAAATATATAACTCAGTAACACATTTAACCTACTACTTATAAATATGTGTAACTCACAGACTAGGCTTATATATGTTATATACAGAAATATATAACTGAGTGACATATTTAGCCTACTACTTATAAATATGTGTAACTGACTGACTAGGCATATAAGTTATATACAGAAATATATAACTCAGTGACATATTTAGCCTACTACTTAAAATATGTGTAACTCACTGACTACGCCTATATAAGTTATATACATCAATATTTAACTGAGGCAAATATTTTGCTTTCTACTTATAAATATGTGCAACTCACTGACTAGCCCTGTATAGTATATAGACAAAAATATATAACTGAGTGATATATTTAGCATACTGCCTATAAATATTTGTAACTCAATGACTCGGCTTATATAAGTTATATACAGATATATATAACTGAGTGACATACTTAGCCCACTTCTTACAAATATGTGTAACTCAATGACTAGGCATATATATACAGAAATATATAACTTAGCGACATATTTAACCTACTACTTATAAATATGTGTAACTTACTGACTAGGCATATTTAAGTTATATAGAAAAATATGTAACTGAGTGACTTATTTAGCCTACTACTTAAAATATGTGTAACTCACTGACTAGGCCTATATAAGTTATATACACAAATATATAACTGTGTGACATATTTATCCTACTTCTTATAAATATGTGTAACTCACTGACTAGGTATATAAGTTATATACAGAAATATATAACTTAGTGACATATTTAACCTACTACTTATAAATATATGTAACTCACTGACTAGGCCTATCTAAGTTATATACAGAAATATATAACTGAGTGACATATTTAGCCTAATACTTAAAATATGTGTAACTCACTGACTTAACTCACTGAAATATGTGTAACTGTTAGATGATTGTGTATAATTCTTTTCTTTCTCGACAGGGTGTTTTAAGGGTCGACCTTGTAACTCAGCCTCTGTAACTCTTTAGAAAACGTAATTTTTTTCAAATAATTTAACAAATAAATAAAGGAAACTGAGTTTCTTTTTTAAACTTTAAATTCAGTATATAAAAAATTTCCTCTGACGGGGAATCGGACCCGGGTCTTCCACCTGACAGTCAGAAGTATCGACCGCTGTACTACAGAGACACAATTGTAATTGTATTTTTTAGTATGTGGAATCTATTTTGACACAAGCAAATGCCAACAAAACTTGATATTTGTTTTTTGAAAACAGGGAAGAAGTGATCAGATTGAGCTGAACTTTCAAGAAAAAGCTTTCAAGCCTCTGAAAAGCTTATCCTTAAAATTTCAGCCTGATCAGACAACGTTAAAGGGGGGCTGTGGTGGGAAAAATTAACATGGGCTCTTATAGGAAAAAGAGGTTTTTTGTAAATGTAAATTCGGGGGATAATTTTTTCGGTCTGAAAATATCAAAAGGCCCTAACAGGTCCAATTCTGCTTCGAATGAGTCCTCATTCACCCGGATCAGTTGCCAACTGTGGCCTGTAGGCGTGGCTAACAAGAAAAAAAAAATTAACTTTAAGTGGCTATATTTGTTTTTTGGAAAACAGGAAAGGAGTGTTCGGATTGATCAGAAATTTCGAGAATGAGCTCCCGGGCCCTAAGAAAGTCGTATCTCTAACTTTTAGCCCAATCGGACAACATTAAAGGGGGGCTGTGGTCGGAGGGTAGAAACTTCCGGCCCACTTTTATCCATGAAGATAAAGTCTGCTAAATTTTGGTTCATATATTTTTTTATCTCAATTACCTCCTTAAAAGTTTGTGGTACGCCATTAACAGTTGATATTAAGGTTGCCTCGTCAAACAGAACTAGATGGATCGGATTTACGAAAATATGCGAAGCCAATGCCGAATCAAATGGCCATCTAGATTCGGCATTGGCTTCGCATATTTTCGTAAATCCGACCCACCTAGTTCTGTTTGACGAGGCAACCTTAATATCAACTGTTAATGGCGTACCACAAACTTTTAAGGAGGTAGTTGAGATAAAAAAAATATATGAACCAAAATTTAGCAATAAATAGAGATACTGGAGATATTTCATTAAGCCCAATTTACGACAGTTTAATATTGAAGGACTCAATCAATATTTTCACCCGAAAAAACTTAAAAGAACCTATTTGAATATCTAATGAAAACCGAAATTGTAGACCAGCTAAAGTTATTGCAGGACGAAAGATCTTTGCACAATCATCTTGTTAAATTTATTTTCATTTATTCCTGCCTGGTTTTTTATTCAGTGTCTGTTCTGTCTTTGTACAGTAAACTTCGAAAGGTTAGATTTTCGTTTTTTTTTTCTTTTTTGTTTAGCACTGAGGACGACTTGGCGGAGGTCCTTGTCGAAATATTTTCTTATATTTTGTCATCTTCATGGTTCGCTGGCTGAAAAAATCCTCGTTTTTTCACCCTTTTTGATTTTATTTTTCATTTTGTTATTTTCTCTCCTCTCTGAGTTTCGTTTGTGATGTATAGCCAGTGTGGTCTAAGAATGTATTTGCACGAACATGGAAAAGATTATCCAGTTCTTGTTCTGTGGCGAGCAGTTATAGGCCCAGAATGTAAATTCTTTTGTATCCCTTAACTCATCCACAAGAACAAAAAAAGCAGAGGCGACAATAACCCCGGTTCTATCATATGTTGCTTCGTGCCATACTACACAGTAGGCCACTTCTGGTGACGAGCCATTGCGAGCACTAGAAACCGGAGGAACAAAAGTTTCATTGAAACACACGAGCATGCTTGTGAAATGCGATTCTTTAACTGCTGGTCGTATGGGAAGAATTAGGACTTTTTGCATATCAACTCTAAACACAGCCTTCTCCTCGCCTTGTGGGTGATCAGCATCTTTTTAAAGTTCTCTCCTAGCTTTTTCTGCCTGGTTTCCTTGCTCCTGTTGCGTCTCCCTTTCTTCGTCTTACACACCTTGCCTGGAATCCTTTATTTTGAACAAGTCACAGATTTCACATACATCTGACCTTGACATCTTGTTTGATATGTTCATTTCTTGCAAAACCCGAAGGTGAGAACTCTTACTACAACGCTGTTCGGGAAACTTTTCTTGAAAGTCAGCAAACATAGCTTCGAACGTAATATCTCTTTGGATATATCTCACATAAGGACTGTTATACCTCCTGTAGTGGGGCTGACACGGCTTGAACGATTCTATACGCATACATATAGCTTCACGGTCCATATCCACCTTTCTAGCACCTCCTCTTTTGTCTGAAGGGGAAAATACAACGCCCTCGGTCTTTAGCTGTCTCGATATTACCTCGATGACTTTCGAACTGGTGTAACCCAAAGTTGAAGCGAGAGTTCTCCAGCAGCAATAGGTAGGCGATACACGAAACTGCAGTTTCTAAATTTTGTACGTTTTGAGTATTTCCCGGTGTTTCTTTTTTTGCGTGTCACAAACAAAAACGACTTGATGTATGCAATTCTTTCTCTCTGGCTTAATTCTTGGAACTTGTCATAGATCTGTCTCCTCTGATCAAGTGCAAATTATCTCCACTTTTTCTTACACTTTTCGGGGTTGCACCCATTCTCTATGAATGGATGTTATTGCTTTTTCTCTTCAATCTGCTTTCTCCTTTCTTCTAAGACTTGTGTCTTCTTTTTTGTCACAAAAGCAGGTTCTTCAACATCTAGTATTTCTTGTCGTTCAACACTGGCGATAGAGACTTCACTCACAGGTAATAATGAGATAAGCTCGCCTTGTACATCAGTACTTTGTCTAGCTGCTCTTCGAACACTAGCACCTGTAGAATCAGAATCTTCTGATTCTCCATCTGGCAGATACACACTTGCTCAGTTGGTCTCCAAGTCTTCGTCTGAATCAAGTAAATTTTGATGTAGGCTTTGTCTGATATCTTCGTTACCAGCTGCATGACGGCTAGATTGAGTGGACAAGTCTAAAACTATTTTACCGTCTCTGTCACTAAACTCACTCGTATCCGCATACATATCTTCTGTAGCGGTCTCATTGTTTTCCGCACGCATTTCTGTCCCCATGTCATAGTTTACTCCAATGTTCTCAGTCTCAACTTTTTCCAGCCAGTATTTGATAAACTGTATGCTCTCTAATTCAGGTGGAGCATCTGTTTGGTTCGCTGAAACTTTTTGTGGTGATGGATGGCCAATCACTCTCGCCTATTAAAAAGGGCACTAGCCCTTTGAATTTCCAATCGAATCAGCCTTTTTTGAAGTTTCTGCAACAACGCCTTTTATAAAAACATTATATGCCCCCAGGGCATAACTTAAAACCTTGCCCTAATGGTTGTGGGGGAGTGTCTTCCTCAAAAAAATATTTTCTATCTGGAAATCAACTACGCTGAATAACATGGCTATCTCAAAATTTTGATTGGATGTGTTTGGGGGATGGCGAGGGGGGGGGGCTAGTTGCCCTCCAATCACTTTCGACTATTAAAAAGGGCACTGACCCTTTGAGTATCTAATCGAATGAGCCTTTTTTGAAGTTTCTACGACAACACTTCTATAAAAACCTTATATGCCCCCAGGGCATAACTTAAAACCCTTGCCCTGAGGGTTGTGGGGGATTGTCCTCCTCAAAAAGATATTTTCTATATGGAAATCAACTATGCTGAACAAAATGGCTATCTCAAAATTTTGATTTGATGTGTTTGGGGGAATGATGGGCGTAAGGGGGGGGGGGGCTAGTTGCCCTCCAATCATTTTCAACTATTAAAAAGGGCACTAGAACTCTCGATTTCCAATCGAATGAGCCCCCTTTGAAGTTTCTACGACGACCTCTTCCGTATAAAGTGCCTCTGGGGAAAAAATAATCAATAATAAATAATAAAACATTGGAGCCGTATGGCCTTTACTATAAGCAACGCTACAGCATTGCCTCTGATACTATCTCAAGTTTCTTTTGAAGGAGGACTCACAAATAGACGTGTTAGAAGATCAAACTTTAGTTATCATGGTGAAAAACTAGCGCTTTACTGAAAACTAAGGTTTATTAGAGCATTGAGACCTAAAATTATTTATTGGAAAATTCCATGGCTGGTAAGACAGTGGAGAACTTCACAAATTTGTCTTTTATTTTCTGCGGGCTAGTAAAAAATTGTTCTGCTCCTAATCTTGTTTTGCGTTTTCAGTCAAGCACTATTTTTTCATATCTAGGAGCATGGGAAAACATCAAGAGCCAGTGTATTTGATAGCAGGTTTTCAAAAATATGATGCCTAAACTAGGAAGTAGAATCTTCAGTTTGTGAAAAGTTTCAATTTCTCTCTTTAATTTAATTAAATACAAAAAAAGTTTGTTTAACTGAAAGTAAGGAGCAACATTATTCCGCTTTACTTTAATTAAATATAAAAAAAGTGAACTTGAACTGAAAGTAAGGAGCGACATTAAAACTTGAAACGAACAGATACTATTCCGTGTTTGAAAGGGGCTGTTCCCTCCTCAGCACCTCACTCTTTACGCTAAAGTTTGACTATTTGTCACAACCCTACTTTTTAAAACAATAAAAACTTTAGCGTAAAGAGTGAAGTGAGGGGGCAAATCCCCCCTCACCTAAATGGTGCCCCGAAAGAAATTTGACTCCAATAGTTCTTAGAGTCATTGTTTATGATAAGTCCATCTGGAATCAAAAATCAGTGTACATTTTACATTGTATATTTTACAATGTACATTACCTAGCATTACTTATAATAGTTTTAAGACTTACTTCTCAAACGAAAACGGACAGTCAACAAACATCAGAAAAAAAAATGATTATTGATGCGTCTACCCGCAACCCTATAGTTTCCCAAGGGCAGGTAAAAGAACCGGAACTATGTAGTACTAAAAAGCATTAATCAAGACAGGCTATCTGCAACAAATTCATTTTTAACCCAAAATTCAACTACTGAAGAGGTGACTTGTTGCATTATGAGTAACGCGTTGTTCCTGCTAGGGGAAACAGATTTGTTTGAAGGCAAAGGATGCAAAAATTGATGAAATACAGAAAACATTTAGAGTACTTGTTAAATATCCATTTAGCTCTTGCCAAGACAAGACGTGATGTGAATTGCCTGCCTAGATAAACCGGTTTAAAGCGGACTATGAGTGCTGCAAGCGATAATGACTGGTATGTTTATTCGCCTGTTTTGAACTTTATCCAAGTGAATTTCGAAGCGGGAATTGACGAAGATATTATTGTGAGTCATGCGGTTGATTTTTTCGAGAATTCGGCCGTTTCAACTGCAAAGTTTGAACTTTAGTAAGCTACAGTTCCAGATGACTGTTGTCCTAAGCGCGTTGGGAATAAAGCAATTACAAAAAATATAAGAGATATGATTTATTTAATCCGTAATTGTGATTTTGAGAATATAATTATTCCTATTTATGTGATCCGACTTCCAACCAAAGTTCCTACCATACCGGCTGTAGCATATTCACGCTTAGCTACCAAGATTAATAATATTGGCCGAACATTAGAAGTTATTGATTCTAAGCTCACAAATTATGATATGAATTTCCCGGCATTACCTACTGTCCCCGCGAATGATAATCTAGCCACAGTTGTTATCTCGAATGTGCCTAAGGTTTTGAATAACCCAGCAAAACGTAGAGAGGTAATTGACAAGATCTCCGGTCATGAGGCAATTAGCAGCAAACGGTCGTCTAACGATAAACTTGTTGTAAGAATCGATAATGTGGCCGTAAATGATTTTTGCAAGGCTGTGCCCTCAGTTTTAGCGAACTCTAAAGCCAAACTTATCGAAAAGAAATATTTTGGTCTATTAAAGGGTATAGGCACTGATTACGATATCTCTCGCCTTACTAAATACCCTGGAGTCTCTGACGTAACAAGGCTTGGAACTTCCCATGCACTCAGAATTTCATTTGTAGATGTTGCAACTAAGATCAATGCCATTAAAAATGGATTGAAAGTTGACTATGAATTTTTGCGCGTTTTGAGTATTTTCAGATCCCGCGTTGTTGACATAGATGCCGTTCTCCTGACCATGTAGTTGCCAATTGCAAAAGCCCAGTAGTGAAATGCTCCCGATGCTCCGATCCCCACGAATCATCAAAAGACTCTCCCTGTCAGTTGTCCCCTAAATGCGCTAACTGTGGTGGAGACCATGTGTCATATAGTTTGCGATGTCCCAAGTTGCGTGCTATTGCTACCAAAGGTATTGCCAAATGATATCTTTGCCTATCTCTATTTGTTCTTTTAATATTAATGGGACCAAAGATAAGGACATTTGTATTGATAATCTTCTTGATACATTTGATGTAGTCCTTTTTCAAGAACATTTATTGCCGGCTGTGAGCGTAAATTTCCCTCGACGTAGCGCCGGTCACATTGTGTTTTCTACAAATGCCCGAAGAACTCGTGGTCGTCCCTCCGGTGGGTTGGCTTGCGTGCTGAATCAGAAACTCTCTTCCCTTTCCCCACAGTGTTACGGATCTGATGATATTTATTTAGCCGTCAGGATTGGTGATCTTGTATTAGTCAATGTTTATTTGCCGCATAATAAGAATAATCTTGCGTCATTCACCCATTTTGTTAAAGCGTGCAAAAAACTGAAAAATTTGGTATCGGGTATTGAGAAACTTGGTTATGATTGGCTACTAATGGGTGACATGAACTGTGATATGACAATGTCCTCCCCCGATCCGATTCACTGCTCGAGTGCCTCCCCTTGGTTTCCGGATTCTGACAAAAGATCTTCCATTTACTTACATACATGCCAGCGGCTCCCGGTCTAACCTTGACCACTGTGTATGGTCTGCTGGTGTTACAACTTCAACTGTCCATGTTGATGAAGATGAAAGAGATTATGATCACATACCCATATCTTTGTGTGTGTCAGTCACATCTAAATTAGTAATAAATGCTCCCCAATCCGTAGAAAAAAAGTGGTTTCAACGGCGAAATTGGAATCGTTGGGATTGGCCTTTATATGTGGCCACGCTTGCAAGCCTGCTGAGTACCATTAATGTGCCTTATAACCTCCTCTGATGTGGAGTTAGCTCACCTAGTGCTCGTTTGCAATTGAATACGTATTATCATCAAATTATTTTATGTTTGAAAAAACCGAACAAGTAGCTGTCCCAATTGAACGTATTCAGTCCAACACGCGAAAGTTTGTTTGGAATTACGACCCTCTTTTGAAAAAAGTGAAAAATCAGGCCAAGCTATGGTTACGTATTTGGATTGCTTGTGGGCGTCGCTCTCGTGGTACTGTTTTTGACATTAAACGTAAAATGAAAACGGCTTATAAAAGACAACTGCGGTCCGTTCGTGAAGCTAGAGTTAATTTTCCAAACAGTTCGAAAGAGTGGAAGTTAGTGACGAATTCTTCTAAGTTTACTGATTATAAGAGTGATAATATTCCGCAATCAGCTTGGATCCAACATTATTCTAATATTTTTTCCAGTGTTAATTTCGCTGTACATAGCCGATATTCCCAACTCCTTGCTAAGTGCCTTCCCGAAAAAATGCAACAAAAGCACGTCCTTCCTGTGTCAGCTTATATAATTACTGAATCGATCAGGCGGCTGAAGTCTCAGTCTATTGATATTTATGGTATAAGCGTTTTTCATTTACGGAAAGATTCGCGGGAACTAGTAAAACATTTGCAGCTACTTTTTCAAATGTGTCTTTGTTGTTCTTTAGTGCCTGATAGTTTCCTATGTCGTACTGTTACCTCAATTGTAAAGAGAGGAAAAGATGTAAATAAATGTGATTCTTATAGGCCTATTACTGTCGCCTGCAATATTAGCGATCTTTTTGAATATGTGCTTCTTCTTTATATTATTGATTTTGTGAATTATGATGCTAATCAGTTTGGATTTAGAAAGGGGATTTCTTGTCATTATGCACATCCGGTGCTTGCTCTCCTTTTTAAGGATGCACAAACGAAAGGTCAATCATTACATATATGTGCTTTAGACATATCTAAAGCTTTCGACAGTGTTGTGCACCCTCAGGCTTTTTATTCTTTACATCAGCTTGGTATAAACCCATCGATTATTTCTCTGCTACGTTTTTGGTATTCGAATTCATATGTTAGATTGAAATCGAATGGATGTGTTTTTTGAAATATTCCTGTTAAAAGCGGGGTTAGGCAAGGAGGAGTTCTTTCGCCTTATATTTTTAATGCTTGTATTTCGAGTGTGATTAATAAGATTCCCTCCAGTTGTTTTTTTGGTTTTTCGGAAGTATTTAGCATATGCTGATGACCTCCTCCTGATTAGTCGTTCCAAAAGGAGGCTTGAATGGAATGTTAGCATGGTGGGATCTATGCTTAGTGAAATAGGCCTATCATTAAATACTTTGAAATGTGAATATTTACTCTTCAACGCTGTTAATCCCCCTGCTACTCCCCTTGCTTGCAATACCTTTACGGTACCTAGGGTCCCTGTTATTAAATGGCTTGGTATTTCCATTTGTGAATCCGTAGGAAGTATCCGACGTAAATTTATTTGTGATTCTAAGGATAAGCTTAAAGCTGGTTATGGGAAAATTGTTGCAAACCGTGGACGTTTTAATAGGCGTGGTCTTGCTAAACTCTACTGTAGTTTCTGTGACCATGCGATTTTATCCGCTTCTGGGCTGTATCCGATTTTTACTAAGCATGATCTGAAACAAATGAAGGTTAATTATTTTAGATATTGTAAGTTCCTATTATATTTGCCGCTTGCTGTGCGCAATAGGCGACTTGTTGGTCGTTATGGTGCTACAAAAATTCTGTCCTCGCTTGAAATGGTGCAAGCAAAGATCAGTCAGGATGCTAGTTTTCGGTTGGGCCCACATCACAGTCTCATCCGTTTTTTTTATTAGTGATTATATTTGTGGTTAGATTGTCGCTGTTCTTTTTCTTCTTTTTTTTGTGTTTGTATTACTCCACTATTTTACATTTATTGTACAGTGGGTTATAAATAAAATAATAAATATCCCAAAAACCCCCAAGAAGGGAAGTTATGTTTAATCCTAATGAAATACACCAATATGATACTTCAGTAACAAAATTATGGAAATGACAAAATAAGATTACGGAAAGCAGGCCGCCAAGAACACATTTTATAAAATACCTAAACACCTCATTATATTCAATATTTAATTAAGATATAGCCTACCTGCATCGTAGTTTTTCTCACTATGACTAAGCGAATTATAACCGAATGCAGACAGACAAACCGGTTTTACTCACATCAATCAGATTAAGAACTTGAGTGTTTTCGGGATATTTGACAAGTATTACATTAAGTTACTACACTACAATGACAATCCTCTCTTCTGGAAAAGGAGGATCAAAGTTCAAGTCAGTTTATAGAAAAGAGAAAAAGGAGACTGCTAGGAGACTGCTGAAGTCTTTTTGAATCACTACTTTTTGTGGAGTCTTTACAAGTACTAAAACTATTTTGCGTATGTTTTAAAAACCTTATAAATCTTCTTTAGAAACATAGTTACTTCAAGAAGGCCAAGGAAATCGATGCGTGATAAAATCTTAGAATATTCTTTTAGTGTGCATTTCATTTTTAGTCGATGCGTGATAAAATCTTAGAAATTATTTTTTAGGGCGAATTTCCTTTTTAATATCTAAGAGCGCACGTTTGCTTGCTAGTTGAGCACGACGTTCAAATGATCCAAAAGGCCACGCCCAAACAAATGTCAGATCTAGTTTTGAAATCCTCAACTAGTTCTAAGCTACATTCCTGTTCTCAGTGCCTAAACATGTGGTATTTTTTTATATTAAGAATAATAAACTTTTTGTTGTAAATTAGATGATTTGCAGGAATACCCAGTATATTCTATATAAATATGATTCATATTTCTGATAGCATCAAAGCATTAAAAAAAAATAAGCAGAATTTTGTAATTGGCTAGGTATTTCACATTACAAAGGTTCTTTCAACATACGATGGATTTAAAAACTAACAAAGGATTAAAGAAAACTAGCGCTTTACTGAAAAAACAAGTCAATTAAAAAAAAAGAATTTTGATTTAGGAGTCAAAAGTGAGCATACAGACACGCTTTAGTATTACTCGAAATGAAGAACAAATAAAACAGTATTTTGAACTCTGGAGATCCGATTATTCTCTCTATACGATGGAATTTCAAGTTATGATGCAAATTCTAAAGCTAGTCTATAGTCCTAATAATATCCAGATGACTTCACTTTGAAATTGTCTACAAAATAATCATGAAATGTCCCTAAAATGCTTTATTTTTATACTGTAAAAAGTGTCACAAGTGTCAAAAAGTGTAAAAACATAGAAAAATGGCATCAGTTGGACCGTAAAGAAATAATTTTTGTTCGTTTTTAATTCAAACTTCGCTCTTTACTTCCCTCAGAAAAACTTTGTCTTTTTATAATTGATAATGTAATGTAACGAGAATAAATTAGCATTCCTTCTTTTCGAACAGTTTTTGGTAATTGTCCATTATTCAGAAAACAGTCAGGTCGGTTCAGTTTACAGGTACACGGTTTGAAACAACTGAGACGCTTGGGAGATCGACAGGATATGTATATTTGGCGCTGTATATTTGCACATTAGGAGGGGGGTTAAGTATAGCGGGCCTGCATGCAAAATGCAACCTAACCTAACCTAGCCAAAAAACCAACTAAATACTAAATATTTAATTGAAATATAGCTACAATGTAGTTTTCCACTGAGCCAAAGCTAATTCACTTCCTGTACACACAGCAATCAACCGGTTATTGTCTTATATTGCAGATCCAAATTCTTGGTGTTTTTTGAATTAAGTACCCAGTTCTTAATGTCACTCCTTACTTTCAGATGAGAGAAAAAATCAGATGAAATTTAAAGTATTTGGACAGTTTAAAGATAGAAAACATTCTTATTTCATAATATGCAGGGTAATTATACCTAACACATTTTGCATCTAGATTCTAGACCCACTATACCTTGCCACCACCCCCTTAATGTGCAAATATATAACCCAAATTTGGGTACTATCCCATTTTGCGGGCCTCTCTAAAAAGTTAAGTTTGGTTGATGCTAATGAAATAAAATAGGATGCTTATATAATAGTTTAGAAACAAATTTGGACTATATATTTTCCCATTAGGGGGGGGGGAGCATTGCATATATTAAATACGTAACCTAACCTAACCTAGGTACCTTTTCCTAGAACCGTAACCTAACCTAGAACCTAGGTATCTAAACTAAAAAACAACACTTTAAATATCTTAAAACCACGCTATACAATGTATTTGTCTACAGCAGTGTCTTGCATCATTTTGTAAAAACGGGTTTTTCAACGCGTCTCTCCGGTTCAACCACAGTTTATATAATTAGGTTAGGGTCTATAAGGTCTTAGGTCTATAAAACTGTGGTCTATAACTGTATAATTAGGTCTATAAACTGTGGGTTTAACTGTAGCAACTCTTGTTTGACTTCTTTAGAGAGGCCCGAAAATGGGATAGTACCCCAATTTTTCTAAAGTAACAAAGAAACCGGATTGTGCTCGAATTTCACAAAGCGCAAACCGGAGTCAGTGGTGTATAATACACAAATACTCAAATCAAAGGGACCGTTTTAGATAGAGTAATTGCTAGTACAAGAGTATTTGCCTAATCTAGTTTCTGAATGGAATCTTACCTCGTTTTGACTTGGTTGTTGTTTCAGTCATTGGGTACATGTGTATTATACAGAACACACTCAAGAGGTTTGATATGATCAGTCTGTGTAAACTGGTTTGTCTGTTTGCATTCAAAGACACAAAACTTATACACAGTGAGATAAACTACTAGATAGGCTTATTTAATTACATATTTAATATATAGATTTGGTATTTTGATAAATCAATTTAATGCGCTCTGGGAATTATATATCAATCAATTAATCCCTTTATTAATACTAAAAGAAAACAATAACAAAACTTATACAAGCACATAAAAAAAAACTGGAACAAGACAAGGACATTTATGAATTCGGGGATTTAGAACGAAACACAACATATAAACTGAAAAACTATTTTTTCAGTTATATATTATTTCAGTTATATTTCATATTTTGGTGTATTTCATTATGATTAACTTCACTTCTTGAGTGTGTTCTGGATAATACACAAGTACCAAGTCATTTCTACCTCTTGACTCAACTTACTGTTTACTTTTGTTTATATTTAATATTTAGTTTTCCTTCCCTTTTTCAGGCGCTAAGGATGGCTTGGCAAAGGTACTTAATATAGGTATTTAAAATAAAAAAAGGTATTTAATATAGAGTTGGTATTTTGGTTAGGCTATGTTAGGTATTCTATTTAATGTGCTCTGGGAATCATATACAAAACAATTATACTTTGCATAATTTTTTTTTTTTTAGTTTCCATAATTTTGTAACTAGTATAGTCTTATATTTTCATCAAATTTTGCTATATTTCGCTATTATTAACCTAACTTCACTTCTTTAGTGTGTTCTGGATAATACACAAGTACCAAGTTATTTCTACCTCTTGACTCAACTTACTGTTTACTTTTGTTTATATTTAAAATTTAGTTTGTCCTTCCCTTTTTCAGGCGCTAAGGATGGCTTGGCAAAGGTACTTGCCCAAATATTTGATTTGCCGTTTTGAAAACCAGCAGTTACATTGTGTCTTTTCATTTAGTTTTGTTTCAACATAAACTTTCTAGAAAGTTTCTACTTAACACCCTATTAGTTTATCTTCGCAATAGTAGTAGTAGCAGTAACCCTGAGAATTTCAACTTAATGCTAATAGCATTCCTGATCCGCCCTTTCCACAACCAGATTGCAACTAGTACCTTTTCATTTATTTTCAAAAAGCCTAACCCTCAGGCAGTAGCCTAGTAGTTGTAGTTAGAGCATTAGTAGTTATAGCCGGGGTCGTATCCACGATATTTTTTCGGGAGGGGGGAGGGGGTTATAAGTTACTTTCTCGTGAGGGGGCGGGGGGTAACAAAAAAAACAGGAACTCACGTGGTATAGCGACCACACCAAATAAGTGAATTTAGGTTTATCCTAATGAAATATAGCCTACCAAAATCTAATGAAAATTTAATACTTTAGTAACAAAATTATGGGAACTAAAACAGGAAATAATGGAAAGAAGGCCGCCCAGAACGTACATAGTAAATACCAAACCAGCTCTATATCTTAAATATTCAATAAAAATATACATGCGTGGTATAGTTTATCTTGGTTCCATTGCAACTGGACCCCAAAGCATCGTAGGCACTGTAAAACTGAACTCCCCTTGCAACTGAACCCCCGTGTAACTGAACCACCGTGTAACTGAGCCCCCGTGCATCTGAACCCCATTTAACTGAACCCTCGTGCAAATTAAGTCCCACACAACTTAACCCTTTATAACTGAACCCCTTTGTAACTGAACCCCCTTGCAACTGAACCCCTTTGTAATTCCACCGCCGTTCAACTGAACCCTTGTGTAACTGAACTCTCGTGCAGCTGAACAATCATACTCAGCTTTTCAGTATTCTGCGAGGCATTTTCCGTGATTAAAACACAAGTTAAAATCTTTACATGTTGAAACTTATTGGAATTGTTTGTATTTTAAAGTCATGATATAAATGCCTGTCAAGATGTTTCATAAAAAAGCTATTTCGTTGTACCAAAAACAAATTAAATCGGACGTCACAAACCATTAAACCCAGATTTTTTTCTCCTTTGTTTAATCTTTAAATAGGGTTCCCTTCGCCCTTTCGCTGTCTACTGGTCTAGGTCTTTACCCATCCCCCCTACTATATCCTCCAAGGAAAATACCCCCCCCCTCTCCCAGTAAATATTTTTCTGCTGAAAATCCCTCATGTGAAGAATACCTACCTAGAAATTACCCCGGAATGGCTGATTTGTGTTTTGTGACTTTTTAATTAAAAAAGGACGGAACTTGGACAGTATATGGGCCTTTCTAAAGAGTATATTTTCCTTAATACTAATGAAATCAAATAAAACAGGATGAATATATAATATTTTAGAAACAAATTTGAGCTATATATTTCCACATTATGGGCTGGTTTTTTTGGTAAAGCATAGCATATATTAAATACATAACCTCACCTAGGCACCTTCCTCCCCCCGAAACCCCCAAAAACAACAGTTTAAATTTCGTTTACGCAATGAAAACCACGCTTTGCCTTGCATTAATCTAGCTGTCTTTTGAATTAACCCGTCTGTCGGGTTTTTCGTGACTGGTTTCCTTGTAACGGCCCATATAACGCACTAGTACCCAATTATAATAATCATTTTTGTCAGAAATGAATTTTACCCCCACCCCTATATATATACCAATTCAGAGTATATATTTGCACATTAGGGATATGGGTAAAGTTTAAACTTACTCATATCATTGACTTATGAATAGGCTAGCATAGGCTAGAGTAAACATACCACTCGATGCCTTTTTTTTATGCTCTTTCCAAATATAATGATCATTTTTGTGGGGAATGAATTTTACCCCACCACTAGGCTATATATACCAATTCAGGGTATATATTTGCACATTAGGGGGGAGGGTGGGGGGGGGATTTAAACTTAACTCTCATTTACATCAGAAATAAAATTTACCCCACACCTTAATGTGCAAATATATACCCTGAATTGGTATACATAGGGGTGGGGGTAAAATTCATTTCTGACAAAAATGATTGTTATATTTGGAAAGAGCATAAAAAAGTCATTAAGTAACATGTTCACTTTATTCGTAAGTCAATAATATGAACTGCGAAATATTTACCACAATTTTTAGATAGTATAATTCTCCGATATCATTTAGAGGGGAATAAATTGACACAAAAACAAATTTAAACGTAAATAAAAAAAATTTAAAAATGCTACTCCTTTAGTTTTTCCTTTTGGAGAGTTTACAGTTACAAATCTAAAGTGTTACCAATATCCGTCCTTTCCCTGGGCATAGGGTGGGGGGCCGAGGCCCCCCCAAGACCTTCAAATTTACATTAGATATGGCTGAAAAAGCAGATGGTTTGGAAAAAGCAGTTGATAAAACTCCATCACACTATCGACTGCCCCCCCCTCCCCCGACAATATGCTGCCTACGCCCATGGTCCTTTCTTACCAATATCAGTCCTTTCACTATGAATCAAAACCTGCATTTATTCCCATTTCAATACTTTGAAATATAAAACAAAACAGAAACATACGTCTAAAAAATTCAAATCATTTCATATAGACTTTCTTCGTCCACAATCATGAATCAATAAATGCTATTACAGAATTCATGTGGGAAAGAGCCCAATCTGACGCGCAGATATTTTCATAACAAAATATGTCTAACCTCTTTATTTCTATCAATGTGAATAGACTTCAGGGGAATACCTTTTAAAACGTTTTGTTTTGCTGCGTCTTCTAAGAGTAAACTGCAGTCGCGTAATTTAGTCTAAATCCTGGGAGGAGGGGGGGGGGGGTAAATTTGGATCCAATTTTCCCAAATCAATTGAAAATAACAGTGAAAACTGAAAAATGAGCCATCATGATTGCAGCGGTAGCTGCAACCTAGTAATTTTTATTTCGGTTTGTCTTAAATATAAAAGTTTATTGCGAAAAGAAATTTATGGGGATTTAAAAAAGAACTAAAACCCTTAGTAAATGGCGTCAGATAAAAATCCAAATTGTACCATTAAAATCAACATGGTCGAAAACCTTGAGTAAGGAAATTACAGTCCCCCTCCTTTAACAACAAGTAAAATCACTTTTTTGGATGGGTAGCACTGATCTGTCTCCGGCTTTTTTTTTCTTTTTTTTTCACCAAAGCTAGCAAATGACGAGAACATCGTAGAGAGATATTTAATGGCTCATTTGAACGGAAACTAAATTTGCTAGTGCCTTTTTTAAATATCGGAAAAGATTGGATGGCAACTAGCCCCCCCCCTCCCTAAATGCCCCATCCCCCCAACGTTGTCCTATAAAAATTTCGAAATAGCCATTTTGTTTAATATAGTTCAAAGGTTAAATAAATATGGTTTTGATGATAATATAACCCTCCGTAGTCCTTGGAATATCGGTGTCGGGCGTATTGGTATCATTTACATCGTATAAGGCATTTCGGTATATCGGTATCGGAACCCTGTGTTGTTGTTTTTTTCGGTATTTTCTAGACTTATTTCTTAAAGCATGTCCCGGGAAGGAAATCTATTTCAATATTAGAACAAAGAATTAAAGATCTGTATCATTTTTTTAATGAAAACAAATTTATTTTATAATAACATTTATGCTACCTACACAAGAAATGATCTTTTTTTCGTTTCACTAAAAACGGCACTTTTGGTGCCATATCTTAAGTGGAAAAGCTGGGGCTAGTGGCTTACCAGAACTTTCTCAAATCAAGTGAAAATGACAGAGAAAACTGAAAAACGAGCCACATAGTAATAAAAATGGTAGATATACTAAAAAAACTGACATTTTTAGAAAATGAATTTCATTAGGGGGGGGGCAAACTGGGATCTGGGGGAAAACTAAGGTCTGAGAGAGGTAGCTGCCCCCTCTGCCTCGTAGCAAATTACACCCTTGACCCCAACCCCTTCCCACTTAGTGCTTAGAGAAATGAAGGCATGTGGTTCTGGAACTACTAAAAGTTGTATATTAAAGGAAGAATTACTTATTATTATACTTACCTATTCAAATTATTTACTTGACAATTCCACTGTAATATTGTCTCCATACGTAAGATGGTCTTTTTTGGAATTTCGATTCATTTATAAGTAATGATGGCTTTTCTATATTTTCTATAAAGGGACTGGTCAAATAAGCCTAAACGCACATGGATGCTGAGCTAGCAAAATTTTACAAAAGCATGTCGGTATGCAAACATGTCCGCTTAGTTAAAGTTTTTTGACGGAGCTGCTCAACTGGAGCTATTTTCTTAAGTGCTAATAATTTTAACTTTTTTAAACCAAGAATTATAAATCCCTTTCTTATTAAAAAAAGAAAAATACAAAAAGAAGCGACACTATGTTTTGATTTTTCTTTCCACTCTTAAACTTATTTTTCTTATTAGCTCCTAAACTTATTAGCTCCTTAATAAGGGTAGAGGTGTCTTATCTCCCCTAGATTGGAGTTAATTAGAAATTATATAAAAAAATAAGTTTTCAACTGAAATCAAGGAGCAACATTAAAACTTAAAACGAACACAAATTATTCCGTATAAAAAAAAAAATCCTGGCAGCGTTGTTTCTAAATTAAATCATCTCTTTTACATACTCCTTCAAATCGCTTTAGCTGAAAACATTGCTCCCAAATATTTAAATTTGTCACTTTCTATTTAAGTTTTCATCTTTAGAGTTACATTCACTTTTTGGTTCATCTCTCACCTTAAGGAATTTTCTTAAATTCAACTATCTCCTGCTTTTATTATATAAGTAATTAAAAAAAAACTTTGGTACTTCCGTATTAGCCAGTACACACCTGAGTTGTTTGCTTATAAGTTTGCTTCTGTAACTAGAGAAGGGAAGTCAGGCTAATCATAATGAAACATACCAAAATAGGATGAAAATATAATACTTTAGAAAATCAGGCCACCCAGAACACATTATATTAAATACCTAACCTGACATAACTTAACTTTTTCCAAAAAACAAGTTTTACGAAGAAAGTAAAGAGCTCCCTCAAACCAAAAATAAGCAGAAATAAAGTCAAATAATTTTCAAAGTTTAAAACTACCACAAATTTTTATGAATAAATAAATGAAACCAAAACGAACAAAACTTACAATAAAAAACCGAGTCAAACTCAAAACAAGCAAATATTATCATGAGTAGAAGTAACAACCCCCATGCCTTCTCAAGACCCCAACATAATTTACACTTTACTGACAATTAAATTAATTTTAAATGTTTTCACTTTTTCTACTTTAATAAATAAAAAATTATCAAAACTTTAAGGAATAAATATCAGTAAAAATCCACGATCTTTTTTTTTCAGTAAAGTCCAAATTATGTTTTTGTCTTGAGAAGGTATAAGGGGGTTGTTAGTGCATAAGGGGGATTGTTAGTCTTACTCATGTTAATTTTTGTTCGTTTGCACTTGGACGATAATTTTATTTTTGCTCATTTTTGGTTTAATAGAGCTCTTTAATTTTTTTGAAAAACTTGTTTTGGGGGAAAACTTTTTTTAAACTAATTTTGACTCTAAAGTTTGACTCTTTCTCACAAATCTTTTTTTTTTAATAAAAAAAATTTAGCGTAAAGAGCGAGGCGTTGAGGAGAGGACATCCCCTTTCATATACGGAATAATTCTGTTCGTTGTAATTTTTAATGTCGCTCCTTACTTTCAGTTAAAAAAAAGCTTGCTTTTTTTTCATTTAATCACCATCAGGGCCGTCACCGCTGGCTTCAATGCTCTTATCGAACGCTTATTACTAATGCTCATTAACAAATTGAAACTAGGGATATGGCTCTAAATTCTTACGATTTGAGTTTTAAAAAATCATATTCTGTTTTGACTAAAAAATCCCTCTCCCCCTCACACCAAGGAAGATCTTTTGTGAATGTTAGTGCAATGTATCTATGGTATTCCACGAAACGTATACACCTTTTCAAAGAGAGTGAGAATCCTCTTACACCTGTTCCATTTCTTTGAAGTATGTGCTATCAGACTGGCTTTTCTGATTTTTCCGACAATTGCCTTAACTCGAGAGTAGTTTGTTATTAATGTGTCGGTGCTAATTAAAAAATTGGATTCTACAATCATAATTGTTTGATTGACATTTGCAAAAAGGGATAAGGGATTCGCGAATTGGACTGTACGAACGATCTTATTTGAACAATAGGGAAAAAACAGAGCTAGATAGCATTTGCGAATTGGATCGTATGAAGATGGAGAAAAAGGGTTAAAGTGATTAGCAGTTAAGGTAACCTCGATGGCGTTTGAACAGTGTTGTCAGTTTAAAATAGAGTCTAACGTTATAGTATACTAAAAAGTTGATACCAAGAGAGATGTAGATGGCAAGAAAATAATTTTAATGATGGATAGCTTTACTTCTTCGATGTGCTCTGTATAATACACAAGTGGCGTTTGAACAGTGTTGTCAGTCTAAAATAGAGTCTGACGTTATAGTATACTATAAAGTTGATACTAAGAGAGATGTAGATGGCAAAAAAAGAATTTTAATAATGAAATTCAGAACAAACTTTAGAAATCCTTGCAAATCAAGTAGTAAGGTGTATGTGAGAACGAACCATCAAGGATCATAAGCACCAACGAACCTAAACAGCAGAGACATCAACCCCTCAAAGTTCCCATACCCCCAAACTCGAAGGGCACCCCCCTCCTCCAACTTTTTGGCCCCCTCCCCCCAATTTTTGGAATTTTTTTGTTTTTTTTAAATTTTTTTTATTTTTTTTTTTTAACGTGTTATATTTTTTCAACTTTTTTTTAAATGTCTTCGAATGAGATGAAAAACTTTAAAAAAAAATCATATTTAATATTTTCCAAACTCAAAATGAGAATGGTATATAAATGTTAGTCATGACCTTTACTATTAGAAAAATAATGTTTGTAGTAGCACTTTTTTTATTTATTGGACTAAAATTTTTTTGGACTGAAATTATTCACGTTTTTTTTTACGTATCTTAAAATGACATAAAATATGCTTAAGGCTCTAACAATTGTACTCTATGCTTGCTCAGAGACACCATGCGGGTTTCCCACTGGTAATTCATGGCGGGTTATCGACACTAACTAGTTTATTGAAATTATTAAATCATTGTTTTTCTACGCGTTGGAACGATAAACAAATCAGTCATATCTTTAAAAAAAAGTGAAGATGGAGCATTTTAATAAAGTGTGTTCACATGACAATGTTATTGTAGCATGGAATGCCGACAAGGAGAAGTATTTAAATTATGAAACAAGTACAAGTGGTAGCACTATTGGAAATGTATGCATGCATTGTCATGACAGTAAGGAATTAAATTTCTTTGGAGTAACGAAAAATTTCAACTCTTATGTTGGTGGATTGGATTTCTATCATTTAAATGCAAGAGTTGGAATATTTCAGTAGTGTTTTGTCGTGGTTTACCTTGTCAAAGTTACATTCTATTGATTTTTCAAAGATCATTTTGGTTTTATTTCGTTGAAATGCAAGAGTTGGAATATTTCTGTAGTGTTTTGCTATGGTTTGCCTTGTCACAGTTACATTCTCTTGATTTTTCAAAGTTCATTTTGGATTTCTTTCGTTGAAATGCAAGAGTTTGTATATTTCAGTAGTGTTTTGTTATGGTTTATATTGTCACAGTTACATTCTCTTGATTTTTCAAAGTTCGTTTTGGATTTCTTTCGTTAAAATGCAAGAGTTGGAATATTTCGGTAGTGTTTTGTTGTGGTTTACCTTGTCACACATTCTCTTGATTTTTCAAAGTTCATTTTGGATTTATTTCGTTGAAATGCAAGAGTTGGAATATTTCAGTAGTGTTTTGTTATGGTTTACCTTTTCGCAGTTACATTTTCTTGATTTTTCAAAGTTCATTTTGGATTTCTTTAGTTGAAATACAAGTTGGAATATTTCACTTGTGTTTTGTTATGGTTCACCTTGTCACAATTAAATTTTCCTGCTTTTTCAAAGTTCATTTTGGATTTATTTGGTTGAAATGCAAGAGTTGGAATATTTCAGTAGTGTTTTGTTATGGTTTACCTTGTCACACTTAAATTCTCTTGATTTTTAAAGTTCATTATTGAATTTCTTTCGTTGAAATGCATGAGTTGGAATATATCAGTTGTGTTTTGTTATTGTTTACCTTGTCACAGTTACATTCTATTGATTTTTCAAATTTCATTTTTGTATTTATTTCGTTGAAATGCATGAGTTGGAATATTTCAGTAGTGTTTTGTTATGGTTTAACTTGTCAAAGTTACATTCTCTTTCTTTTTCAAATTTAATTTCTTATTTTTTTCGTTGAAATGCAAGAGTTGGAATATTTAGTAGTGTTTTGTTGTGGTTTACCTTGTCATAGTTAGATTCTCTTAATTTTTTCAAAGTTCATTTTGGATTTCTTTCGTTGAAATGGAAAAGTTGGAATATTTCAGTAGTGTTTTGTTTTGTTACCTTATCACACTTACATTCTCTTGATTTTTCAAAGTTCATTTTGGAATTTCATTCGTTGGAATGCAAGAGTTGGAATATTTAAGCAGTGTTTTGTCGTGGTATACCTTGTCACACTTACATTCTCTTGATTTTTCAAAGTTCATTTTGGAATTTCTTTCTTTGAAATGCAAGAGTTGGAATATTTAAGTAGTGTTTTGTCGTGGTTTACCTTGTCACAATTACATTCTCTTTATTTTTTAAAATTAATTTTGGATTTCTTTCGTTGAAATGCAAGAGTTGGAATATTTCAGTAGTGTATTGTCGTGGTTTACCTTGTCACAGTTACATTCTCTTGATTTTTCATAGTTAATTTTGGATTTCATTCATTGAAATTCTTGAATTGGAATATTTCAGTAGTGGTTTGTCGTGGTTTACATTGTCACAGTTACATTTTCTTGATTTTTGAAAGTTCATTTTGGATTTCTTTCGTTGAAATGCATGAGTTGGAATTATTATTTGTCAGATATGCCGGACAAAATTTTTTTATCAAGGAAATATCTGAATGTGTTTAAGGCATAGTACGAATGGCTTGCAAAATACACGACAATACTATCAGAATGAATAAATTCTTTATCAACATCCGTTGTTGGATATGTCATTATGAAAACAAATTGTAAGTAAGTAAGTAAGTAAGTAATAAACTCTTTCTTGAATTCACCTCTTGGATACACAATACAGAAATTTAATTCAGGAAATTATGAAAAAAAACTGAACAAACTCTTTATTAACATTCATTATTGATTGATATCGCTTCCTAGACAGACAATACAGCAATTTCACAAAATCTAAGTAATAGGAGTGATTAAATTCTATATCAACATCCATTTCTCAGATACATAGGAAAAGTTGACAAAATCGAAGCGTTAGAGTGAATAAATTTTTTTTACCAACATCTTTTGTCAGATATATCGGATAAAACTGTCAGAATTTAAGTGTCAGAGTGATTAACTTTTTTTATCAACATCCTTTGTCAGATACATCAAATAAATTTGACAAAATCTAAATTTCAGAATGAATAAATGCTTTAACAACATCCTTTATCGGATATGTCGTATGAAATTGACAAAATCTAAGTATCAGAGTGATTAAATTCTATATCAACAACCCTTTCTGGAATACATCAAATTAAATTGAAAAACTCTAAGCGTCAGAGAGAACAGATTTTTTTATATCAATATATATTGTCACATGCATTAAATATAATTGACAAAATCTAAGCGTCAGAGTGAATAAATGCTTAATCAGCATTTTTTGTCGAATATATCGGATAACAGAGACAAAATGTAAGTACCAGAGTAAGTAAATGCATTATCAACATCATTTGTCGGATATGTCAGTTAAAATTGACATGTCGGATAAAATTAACAAAATCTAAGTGTCAGAGTGAATAATTTCTTTTCTCAACATCTTTTGTCAGATACATCGAATTTAATTGACAAAATCTAAGTGTTAGAGTGAATAATTTTTTATCAACATCTTATGTCAGATACATCGGATAAAATTGACAAAATCTAAGTATCAGACTGAATAAATGCTTTATCAACATCATTTGTCGGATAAGTCGGACAAATTTTTTTTTTCAAGGAAATATCTGAATGCGTTTAAGGTATAGTAAGAATGGCTTGCAAAAAACATGAAAATACTATCAGAATGAATAAATTATTTGTCAACATCCGTTGTTGGATATCTCATATGAAAAAAAATTGTAAGTAAGTGAATAAGTAACAAACTCTTTCTTGAATTCACCTCTTGGATACCTAATACAGAAATTTAATTCAGAAATTCATGAAAAAAATTGAACAAATTCTGTATTAACATTCATTATCGATTGCTGTCGCTTCCTAGACAGACAAAACAGCAATTTCACAAAATCTAAGTATAGGAGTGATTAAATTTATATCAACATCCATTTCTCGGATACATAGGAAAAAATTGACAAAATCTAAGTGTTAGAGTGAGTAAATTTTTTTTTATCAACATCCTTTGTCAGGTACATCAAATAAAATTGACAAAATCTAAATTTCAGAATGAATAAATGCTTTAACAGCATCATTTATCAGATAAGTCGGATAAAATTGACAAAATCTAAGTATCAGAGTGACTAAATTCTATATCAACATCCTTTTCTCAGATACATAGGATAAAATTGACAAATTCTAAGTGTTACAGTGAATTTATTTTTTTGTATCAACATCCTTTGCCAGATACATCGGATAAAATTGACAAAATCTAAGTATTAGAGTGAATAAATTATTTATCAACATTCTTTGTCGGATATGTCGGATAAAATTGACAAAATCTAAGTATCAGAGTGAATAATTTATTTATTTATGACAACATCCTTTGCCAGATACATCAAATAAAACGTATAAAATATAAGTGTCAGAGTTAATGAATTTTTTTATCAACATCCTTTGTCAAATACATCAAATAAAATTGACAAAATCTAAATTTCAGATAAATGAATGCTTTAACAAAATCCTTTATCGGATCAGTCGGATAAAATATACAAAATCTAAGTATCACACCCCTTTCTCGGGTACATGGGATAAAATTGACAAAATCTAAGCATCAGATTGACTAAATTCTATATCAACATCCCTTTCTCGGGTACATGGGATAAAATTGACAAAATCTAAGTATCAGAGTGAATAATTTATTCTTAATCCACATCTTTTATCAGTTACAACAATTATAATTAACAAAATCTAAATATCAGAGTGAATAAATGCTTTTTTCAGCATCCTTTGTCGGATATGTTGAATAAAATTGACAAAATCAAAATTCATTATCAACATCCTTTGTCGGATATGTCGGATAAAACTGACAGAATATAAGTATCAGAGTGATTAAATTCCATATCAACATCCCTTTCCCGGATACATGGGATAAAATTGACAAAATCAAAGTATCAGAGTGAATAAATGCTTTATCAACATCCTTTAAATGCATTATCAACATCATTTGTCAGCTATATCGGATAAAATTCACAAAATCTAAGTATCAGATTGATTAAATTCTATATCAACATCACTTTCTCGAATACTATAGTACATTCTACTATATTCTCGAATACATCCCTTTCTACGTAATCTTACGTGTGCGCACGTAAGCTAACCTAACCTTACCTTATAGTTTTGATATTTCCGAGGTGCTTTCCCAGTGGCACTGCTGCCATCTATAACCAGTCTAACCTAACTTCAACGTAACGACGCATGAAGTCAAAACGAATAGAACTTGGATTTTATGACTGTTATCTGATGTATCCGATAAAAACTTTGAAAACGAATTTATTCTTTCTGGTACTTAGATTTTGTAAATTTTATCCAGTGCATCTGACATGTGATGTTGATAATGCATTTAAGGGATTTTGATAAAACGCTCATTCACTCGGATACTTAGTTTTTGTCGATTCAATTCCATGTATATGAAGAAGGGATGTTTATAGAACATTTAATATCTCTGACACTTAGGTTATGTCAAGTTTATCCCAAGTATTCGAGAAAGGGATGTTGATATAGAATTTAATCAATCCGCTACTTAGATTTCGTCAATTTTATCCGATATAGCCGACAAATGATGTTGATAATGCATGTAAAGGATGTTGATAAAGCATTTATTTACTCTGATACTAATATTTTTTCAATTTTATCCCTTCTATCAGAGAAAGGGATGTTGATATGGAATTTAATCACTCTGATACTTAGATTCTGTCAGTTTTATCCGAAATATCAGACAAAGGATGTTGATAATGAATTTAGATTTTGTCAATATTATTCAACATATCCGACAAAGGATGCTGAAAAAAGCATTTATTCACTCTGATATTTAGATTTTGTTAATTATAATTGTTGTAACTGATAAAGGATGTTGATAAAAAATAAATTATTCACTCTGATACTTAGATTTTGTCAATTTTATCCCATGTACCCGAGAAAGGGATGTTGATATAGAATTTAATCAATCTGATACTTAGATTTTGTCAATTATATCCCATGTACCTGAAAAAGGGGTGTTGATATAGAATTTAATCAACCTCATGCTTAGATTTTGTCAATTTTATCCAATATAGCCGACAAATGATGTTGATAATGCATTTAAATGATGTTTATATAGAATTTATTCACTCTGATACTTAGATTGTGTCAATTTTATCCCATGTATCCGAGAAAATGATGTTGTTGTGGAATTTAATCACTCTGATACTTAGATTTTATATATTTTATCCGACATATTCGACAACGGATGTTGATAATGAATTTATTCACTCTGACACTTATATTTTGTCAATTTTATCCGATATAACTGGCAAATGATGTTTATAAAAAAAAAATTCACTCTATCACTTAGATTTTGTAAATTTTAATCTATGTATATGAGAAAAGGATGTTGATGTAGAATTTAATCAAACTGATACTTAGATTTTGTCAATTTTATCCGACATATCCGATAAAGGATGTTGTTAAAGCATTTATTCATTCTGATATTTAGATTTAGTCAATTTTTAATCGATGTATCTGACAAAGGATGTTGATAAAAAAAATTTATTCACTCTGACACTTATATTTTATCAATTTTATTCGATGTATCTGGCAAAGGATGTTCATAAAAAAAATTATTCACCCTGATGCTTAGATTTTGTCAATTTTATCCTACATATCTAAAAAATGATGTTGATAATGAATTTATTCATTCTGAAATTTAGATTTTGTCAATTTTATTTGATGTGTTTGGCAAAGTATGTTCATAAAAAAAATTATTCACACTGACACTTAGATTCTGTCAATTTTATCCTATGTATCCGAGAAGAAGATGTTGATATATAATTTAGTCATTCTGATACTTAGATTTTGTCAATTTTATCCGACATATCCGATAAAGGACATTGTTAAAGCATTTATTCATCTGAAATTTAGATTTTGTCAATTTTATTTTATGTATTTGACAAAGGATGTTGACAAAAAAAATTATTCACTCTGATACTTATATTTTATCAATTTTATTCGATGTATCTGGCAAAGGATGTTTTTAAAAAAAATTATTCACTCTGATACTTAGATTTTGTCAATTTTATCCGATATATCCAACAAAGGATGTTGATTATGAATTTATTCCCTCTGATACTTAGATTTTGTCAATTTTATCCGATGTATCTTGCAGATTATGTTAATATAAAATTGTATTCACTCTAACACTTATAATTTTTCAATTTTATCCTATATATCTGAGAAAAGGATGCTGATGTAGAATTTAGTCCCTCTGATACTTAGGTTTTATCACTTTTATCGGACATATCCGATAAAGGATGTTGTTAAAGGATTTATTCATTCTGAAATTTAGACTTTGTCTATTTTATTTGATGTATCTGACAAAAGATGTTGATTAAAAAAATTTATTCACTCTAACACTTAGATTTTGCCAACTTTTTTACATGTATCCGAGAAATGGATGCTGAATTAGAATTTAATCAGTCCTATACTAAGATTTTGTGAAATTACTGTATTGTCTGTCTAGGAAGCGACATCAATTGATAATGACTGTTAATAAAGAATTTGTTTAATTTTTTTCATAATTTCCTGAATAAAATTTCTGTATTTTGTATCCAAGAGGTGAATTCAAGAAAGAGTTTGTTACTTACTTACTTACTTACTTACAATTTTTTTTTCATAATGACATATCCAACATCGGATGTTGATAAAGAATTTATTCATTCTGATAGTATTTTCGTCTTTTTTGTAAGCCATTCGTACTATGCCTTAAACGCATTCAGATATTTCCTTGATAAAAAAAATTTGTCCGACATATCCGACAAATGATGTCGACAAAGCATTTATTCAGTCTGATACTTAGATTTTGTCAATTTTATCCGATGTAGCTGACAGAGGATGTTGATTAAAAATTATTCACTCTAACACTTAGATTTTGTCAATTATATTCGATGTATCTGACAAAAGATGTTGAGAAATAAAATTATTCACTTTGACACTTAGATTTTGTCAATTTTATCCGACATGTCAATTTTAACTGACATGTCCGACAAATAATGTTTATAATGCATTTATTCACTCTGGTACTTACATTTTGTCACTTTTATCCGATATATTCGACAAAGGATGCTGATAAAGCATTTATTCACTCTGATACTTAGATTTTGTCAATTATATTCGATGTATCTGACAATAGATAATGGTATAAAAAAATTTATTCTCTCTTACGCTTATATTTTTTTAATTTTATCTCATTTATTCGAGAAAGGGTTGTTTTTATAGAATTTAATCACTCTGATACTTAGAATTTGTCAATTTTATCCGACATATCCGATAAAGGATGTTGTTAAAACATTTATTCATTCTGAAGTTTAGATTTTGTCAATTTTATCCGATGTATCTGACAAAGGATGTTGATAAAAAAAATTATTCACTCTGACACTTAAATTCTGTCAATTTTATCCGATGTATCTGACAAAAGATGTTGATAAAAAAAAATTATTCACTCTAACACTTAGATTTTGTCAACTTTTTCCTATGCATCCGAGAAAAGGATGTTGATATAGAATTTAATCACTCTTATACTTAGATTTTGTGAAATTGCTGTATAGTCTGTCTAGGAAGCGACATCAATCGATAATTAATGTTAAAAAGAATTTGTTCAATTTTTTTCATAATTTCCTGAATTAAATTTCTGTATTGTTTATCCAAGAGGTGAAATCAAGCAAGAGTTTGTTACTTACTTACTTACAATTTATTTTTCATAATGACATATCCAACAACGGATTTTGATAAAGAATTTATTCATTCTGATAGTATTTTCGTGTTTTTTGCAAGCCATTCGTACTATACCTTAAACGGATTCAGATATTTCCTTAATAAAAAAATTTTGTCCGACATATTCGACAAATGATGTTCCCAACTCATGCATTTCAACAAAAGAAATCCAAAATGAACTTTGAAAAATCAAAAGAATGTAACTGTGACAAGGTAAACCACGACAAAAAACTACTGAAAAATTCCAACTCTTGCATTTCAACGAAATAAATTCAAAAATGAACTTAGAAAAATCAAAAGAATGTAACTGTGACAATGTAAAGCACAACAAAACACTACTGAAATATTCCAACTCTTGCATTTCAACGAAAGAAATCCAAAATGAAATTTAAAAATGAAGAGAATGAAACTGTGACAAGGTAAACCGTAACAAAACACTACTGAAATATTCCAAATCTTGCATTTCAACGAAAGAAATTCCAAAATGAACTTTGAAAAATCAAGAGAATGTAAGTTTGGCAAGGTAAACCACAACAAAACACTATTGAAGTATTCCAACTCTTGCATTTCAATGAAAGAAATCCAAAATGAACTTTGAAAAATCAAGAAAATGTAACTATGACAAGGTAAACCACAAAAAAACACTACTGAAATATTCCAACTCTTGTATTTCAACGATAGAAATTCAAAATGAACTTTGAAAAATAAAGTTAATGTAACTGTGACAAGGTAAACCATAACAAAACACAAGTCAAATATTCTAACTCTTGTATTTCAACGAAAAAAATCCAAAATGAACTTTGAAAAATCAAGAGAATGTAAGTGTGACAAGGTAAACCATAACAAAACACTACTGGAATATTCCAACTCTCGCGTTTCAACGAAAGAAATTCAAAATGAACTTTGAAAAATCAAGAGAATGTTACTGTGACAAGGTAAACCATGACAAAACACTACTGAAACATTCCAACTCATGCATTTCAACGAAAGAAATCCAAAATGAACTTTGAAAAATCAATAGAATGTAACTGTGACAAGGTAAACCATAACAAAACACAACTGAAATATTCCAACTCTTGCATTTCAACGAAAGAAATTCAAAATGAACTTTGAAAAATAAAGTTAATGTAACTTTGACAAGGTAAACCATAACAAAACACTACTGAAATATTCCAACTCTTGCATTTCAACGAAAGAAATCCAAAATGAACTTTGAAAAATCATGAGAATGTAAGTTTCGCAAGGTAAACCACAACAAAACACTTCTGAAATATTCCAACTCTTGCATTTCAAAGAAAGAAATTCAAAATGAACTTTGAAAAATCAAGTTAATGTAACTGTGACAAGGTAAACAATGACAAAACACTACTGAAATATTCCAACTCTTGCATTTCAATGAAAGAAATCCAAAATGAATTTTGAAAAATCAAGAGAATGTAAGTGTGACAAGGTAAACCATAACAAAACACTGCTGAAATATTTCAACTCTTGCATTTCAACAAAAGAAATCCAAAAGGAACTTTGAAAAATCAAGAGAATGTAACTGTGACAAAGTAAACCATAGCAAAACACTACTGAAAAATTCCAACTCATGCATTTCAACGAAAGAAATCCAAAATGAACTTTGAAAAATCAATAGAATGTAACTGTGACAAGGTAAACCATAACAAAACACTACTGAAATATTCCAACTCTTGCATTTCAACGAAAGAAATCCAAAAAGAACTTTGAAAAATCAAGAAAATGTAAGTGTGACAATGTAAACCATAACAAAACACTACTGAAATATTCCAACTCTTGCATTTCAACGAAAGAAATCCAAAATAAACTTTGAAAAATCAAGAGAATGTAAGTGTGACAAGGTAAACCACGACAAAACACTACTGAAATATTCCAACTCTTGCATTTCAACGAAAGAAATCCAAAATGAACTTTGAAAAATCAAGAGAATGTAAGTGTGACAAGGTAAACCATAACAAAATACTACTGAAATATTCCAGCTCTCGCATTTCAACGAAAGAAATTCTAAAATGAACTTTGAAAAATCAATAGAATTTAATTGTGACAATGTAAACCATAACAAAACACGACTTAAATATTCCAACTGTTGCATTTCAACGAAAGAAATCCAAAATGAACTTTGAAAAATCAAGAGAAGGTAACTGTGACAAGGTAAACCATAGCAAAACACTATTGAAATATTCCAGCTCTCGCATTTCAATGAAAGAAATCCAAAACGAACTTTGAAAAATCAAGAGAATGTAAGTGTAACAAGGTTAACCACGACAAAACACTACTGAAATATTCCAACTCTTGCATTTCAACGAAGGAAATCCAAAATGAACTATGAAAAATCAAGAGAATGTAAGTGTGACAAGGTAAAACACGACAGAACACTACTGAAATATTCCAACTCTTGCATTTCAATGAAAGAAATCCAATCCACCAACATAAGAGTTGAATTTTTTTGGTACTCCAAAGAAATTTAATTCCTTACTGTCATGACAATGCCTGCATACATTTCCAATAGTGCTACCACTTGTACTTGTTTCATAGTTTAAATACTTCTCCTTGTCGGCTTTAAATGCTACAATAACATTTTCATGTGAACACAATTTATTAAAATGCTCCATCTTCACTTTTTTTAAAGATATGACTTATGTGTTTATCGTTCCATCGCGTAGAAAAATAATGATTTAATACATGCAATAAAATAGGTAGTGTAACCCGCCATAAAGTACCAGTGGGAAAGCCGCATCGTGTCTCTGAGCAAGCATAGAGTACAATTGTTAGAGCCGTAAGCATATTTTATGTCATTTTAAGATACATAAAAAAGCTAAATAATTTCGAAGTCTGAAAAAATTTTAGTCGAATAAAAAAAAGTGCTACTACAAATATTATTTTTCTAATAGTAAAGGTCATGACTAGCATGTCTATAATATTCTCATTTTGAGTTTGGAAAATAATAAATGTGATTTTTTGTTTCGTTTCAAGTGTTTCATCTCATTCGAAGACATGTAAAAAAAGTTGAAGAAAAATATGTTAAAAAAAATAATTAAAAAATTAAAAAAAAAAAAATCCAAAAAAAAGTAGAGGGGCCAAAAAGTTGGAGGGGGGGTACCCTTTGAGTTTGGGGGTAGAGGATCTTTGGGTGGTTGATGTGTGCTGGTTAGGGTCGTAGGTGCTTTGTATCCGTGATGGTTCGGACTTACAAAAACCATACTACATGCTTTGCAAGGATTTTTAAGGTTTTTTCTGAATTTCATTATTAAAATTATTTTCTTGCCATCTACATCTCTCTTAGTATCAACTTTTTAGTATACTATACCGTTAGACCCTATTTTAAACTGACAACACTGTTCAAACGCCACTTGTGTATTATACAGACCACATCGAAGAAGTAAAGCTATCCATTATTAAAATTATTTTCTTACCATCTACATCTCTCTTAGTATCAACTTTGCAGTATACTCTAACGTTAGACTCTTTTTGAAACTCACAACACTGTTAAAATGCCATTGAGTTTACCTTAAGTTCTAATCACTTTAACCCTTTTTCTCCATCTTTCTACGATCCAGTTCACTAATGTTATCTAGCTCTGTTTTTTCCCTGTTATTCAAATACGATCGTTCGTACAGTCCAATTCGCAAATCCCTTTTTGCAAATGTCAATCAAACAATTCTGATTGTAGCATCCAAGTTTTTAATTAGCAACGACGCATTAGTAACAAACTACTCTCGAGTTAAGGCAATTGTCCGAAAAAATCAGAAAAACCAGTCTGATAGCACATACTTCAAAGAAATGGATCAGGTGTGAGAGGATTCTCACTCTCTTTGAAAAGGTGTATACGTCTCGTGGAATTCCATAGATACATTCTACTAACGTGTAATTAAAGTTTTAATTTTCGTTATTCAAAAATACCACAGTACTGAACTCTAAAGTGGCATACCTCTTACTTGAGGTCCATTCCATAAAAACCGGGGTAGTGGGGCTACAAATTCTATACCCTTGGCTACCCTCTTTCTTTTATTAAGTATAACAAAACCTGTCCACATAAATGAAAGTAAAAAGTGATTTTGAAGTCCAGAGAAATTGCCTCAAATATGAACGGGGCTAAAACTTCCGTCACGTAATGGCACAGTGGGTTCGCTATCTGCTTGATAATATGGGCCCAAGGTTTTTTGAAAGTGCTTTGGACTCTGACTAGTGCTTTTCTGAAAACTTTTTATAATGCTAAGAATATAGTCAGTTCTTAATATCAAGTCTTAGTCTTACTGATTGTCTTTCAAAACACTTATGCCGAAAATTTTCCTGTTTAAAGCAATTACAACTACATGAGCCTTTTCTTTCTAGAAGCTTTGTAAACTTTTTATTGGGAATTTTTTGCTGAGTTTTGTGTCAGTCTAGGAACATGGGCAAAAAAGTCAAGCTTTGGCACGGCAGAGTTGAGAGTGGTGGTGACCCCCTCGTGTATCAAGGTCGTACCCAAAGGGGGCTAGAAGATTTGACCCCCTCCCCCCCAAAATGTTTGTTTGACTCGTAAAAAACGTAACAAAATGGAAATAAACAAATTTTGTATGCGTTTTTGAGGATTTTTTGTGTAAACCCCCCCCCCAAAAAAAAAATCTTTGAGTAAAACCCCCTCCGAAAAAAAAATCCTGTGTATGGCCTTGTCGTGTATACTCTTTCATTTTGAGAAAACAATATTTTTCAGTTTCGAAATGGACTTATATTTATCCCTTCCTTCTCCCTTTAAATCGATATTTAACAGTTGAGTTGCAATGGTTTGAAAACAAAATCGGCTATTTAAGTTGAAGGCTGGCCGAATCTGAGAAATTCCAGCAATTTTATTTTGGGGGGGGGGCAAGAGGGTTCCACATTTTGATAGTCAAGGGGCTTGGGTATATACTAAATTCTTTCTTCACATTATTTGGGGGGGTGAACCCCCCCTGCCCTCTCCCCATCAAACGACGCCCCTGAAATCATCTACACCAGGCCAGGTTTCCAAGCATCGCGGGAAGCCAGCTACCCTTTGGTTTAGGTGTAATTGGTTAATGCACACAAATTACCATAAAAATGTTTTCCAAAAAACAAGCTTTTCGATAGAAAGCATAGAGTCCTATTAAAACCTAAGACAAAAAGAAATAAAGTCGTATATTGATTCAAGCTTAAAACAAATAAAAGTTACTCGCTGGCGTCAATTATGGGCCGGGGGCATGTGCCCTCTCTTTTAAATTTTTACCCTTATATTTTTACCTTTATATACCCTTATATTTTTTTAAAGAAAATAGCTTGCATATATTTTGTTTTCAGTAAAACAAAAATGACACATTTACCTTAAGAAGGATTTATGTTCATTTTAAGTTTGAACTAAATAAAAAACAAAAAGAAATCAACTAAAAGTAAGGAATGACATCAAAACTTAAAACAAACAGAAATTGTTTGGTAAATGAGGGAGGTTAACCCTTCCTTGATCCTTCGCTCTTTGCGCTAAAGACATAAAGTTATTTAAAAGCACTTGTCAGGAAAATTCAACGGTCCTTGTGTTTAAGCAGTCTTTCTTAAGGAAATGTGACAAAAGGGCAATATTTAGCGTAAAGAGTGAGAGTTTAGGGAGGGGTAGACCCCCCAACCTATACACAGATTAAGTTCGCTCCTTTTTAAATTTTAATGATGCTCCTTACTTTCTGTTAAAAAAAAATATTTCGGTACTGTTGCATTATGCGGGCACTGCGAAGAAGTTAAGTTTGGTTAATGCTAATGAAATAAAATAAAATAGGATGAATATATAATAGTTTAGAAACAAATTTGGGCTATACATTGGTACATTAGGGGGGTGGGGGATAAATCATAGCATATATTAAATACGTAGCCTAACCCAACCTAGGTACCTTTTTCTCCCCTAAACTCCAAAAAGTAATCGTTTAAATATTGTAACTCATTGAGAAACAGTGGTTTACAATCATTCATCCATAGCGATCTCTTGCAAATAGCCCGTTTGACGGGATTTCGTGACTGGTTTCCTTGATACAGTTTATAGCGGTGGGATTTTTTTTCGGAGTGGATTTTACTCCAAGATTTTTTTTCAGGTGGGGGGGTTACACAAAAAAAACTAAAAAACATACAAAATTTGTTTATATCCATTTTTGTTGCGGTTTTAAGAGTCAAACACACATTTCGGGGGAGGGGGGGGGGTTCAAACCACCCTACTCTGGGTACGACCCTGAGTGAAAGTTTCAACTTAATACCATGAACCTTCCTCCCAAAACTTGTTTTGTGGGAAAATTGCCACTGTAGGATTTAATAACTGGCCAAATATATATTATAGATTAGACGCACATGAAAAATCCAAAAATCATTTGGTAGCTGTATTAAAATGTACAGAGGTGCAAAAACGACCATTTGCTGTGCAAACCATAGATAATGTTCAGCAGAAATTGTTGAACCAAGAAAAAATTGGTTTGTATAAGATTTTTAAAAGCTCATTTTCTGTAGTTCAGTTTCTAGCAGAACGTAATATTGCGTTTAGAGGAGCCATTGGAGACCTAAGCGAAGCACGAAATGGGATATTTCTATGTATACTCCAATTCCTCCTCGGAAAATTTGATCCAGTAATGCAGGATTATATGCAAAGAATTGCCACAAAACAAATCCACCAAAGTTATTTAAGTAAAACAATACAAAAATGAAAGCATAAACTTAATAGGCAACGAAGTAAAAATCAAAATTATTGATAGAATAAAATATGGCAAAATATTTTGCCGTGATTCTTGATTGTACTCCAGATGACAGTCATCAGGAACAAATATTTTAGCATCAGATATGTTTCGGATGGGACTTTATCAGGCTCGAATATCGCTATTAGCAGTAAGTTTACCGTAGATAATTTTTGGCTCTTCATTCTCGGTGCGAACAAAAAGCTACTCCCACTTCTTCATGCATTAGCGGGTTAGTGTGTATGCGTCAGGGTTGCCACCCTGACCTAAAAGAATTTACTAAATCGGAGAGGAAAAATTTACTAGATTTCATCTGTTTTTACTAAATGCTCAAACAAATTTTTTAGCATTTAACAAAATTAATTCAGATTTTTCAGACCATTTGATGCTAGTGACGGATCTTTACTTGATTATAGAGTTTAATAGTCCTACTAAAAGAAAAATGAGAAGGACTATTAGAAACTCCTTAAGTAAACTTAAAGTATTGCTTTCTTCAAGTGATTTTTCTTCTTGTTTAGAGTCTTCGGACCCTGATTTTGATGCTGTATTTTTTGTGAAACAGTTTAAACGTTGTTTCAATAATGCTTTTCCTCTCCGCCAAATATCAAGAAGAAATAGTTTAAAGCCGATTAAACCTTGGATATCTTCTAGATTGCTGGTATCAATAAAAAATAAGAAGCTGTTATGTAAGGCATACTTAATGCATCCATCTGAAGTTAAATTAGCTGAATTTCGCAGATACAAAAATTATTTAACACAAATTTTAAGATCAGCAAAAAGACATTACTTCGCCAAAGCATTTGTTGAAGCAGAAGGGCCTAAGAAGACATGGGAAATAATTAATAAGTGCTTAGGAAAGCATAAGACCCATGATCTTCCTGATGAATTAATAGCTGAAGATGGAACTAAACTTGCTACAGGGAAAGTAGAAGTTGTCAACGCATTAAATATACACTTTACAAAAATTGGCGAGGAAACCTCGTCAACTGCTGGAAACAACCTGGCCCGTCATCTGGATATAGAAACTGGAGAGGACTTTCAATCATATCTACCCCCGTTTCACAATTGCTCCATTTTTCTTACTGCTGTAACCCCAGATGAACTTTTACTTACAACAAACCTTTTAAAGCATGGATTTTTGGAAGGGATTGATGGGTCATCGACTAATCTGGTTAAATGCATAGCACCAAATATTGTAATCCCGCTTTCCCATGTGTTCAACCTCTGTTTTAAAACCAGAAAATTTCCTTCTTGTTTCAAGTCTGCGAGAATTAACTCTTTGTATAAAGGAGGAAACCCGAAGAACCCAACAAACTATTGGCCGATTTCGATCCTGTCTACATTTGGGAAGTTGCTCGAAAAGTGCCTATATAACCTTGTAGTCAGCTTTCTAATGAAATCTAAATTTTTTAGTCCGATGCAATTTGGGTTCCGGAAGCCTCACTCTACTGAGCATGCTATTATGGCAATGGCTCAGTTTGTCCATGACGCCCTCGACAAAGGTGATATTCCTGCTACAATTTTTATTGACATTAAAAAGACATTTGATACGATTTCTCATAAAATATTGCATACTAAACTTGATAACTGCGGCATAAGAGGTAAATGACTTAGTAATGTCATACCTAAAAAACCGAAATCAGTATTTAGACGGAGGTGATACTTCTTCCTCATCAGTATCTCAATCTCAGTCAGTTGGAGTCCCACAAGGATCTATTTTGGGTCCACTCCTATTTCTTATCTATGTTAATGATAGCAGTAATAGCATCAAAGACATTGGCCTTAACGTATCATTCGCCGATGACACGGCTTGCAATGCCAGCAGCCCCGACTCTAGATCTTTGAAGCTTAGGTTGGAATCAGCACTGTCGAAGCTTATCTTATGGTTTTCGAGAAATAAATTGACTATTAATTGTACTAAGACAAAATTCATCATCTTCTCTCGTACTGGGAAAACAGCATCGAAAATTATGATGATTAATATTCAAGGCCTACCCATTGAAATTGATAGAGTTGATGATATTAAATACCTCAGGATCGTACTGGATTCAAGTTTATCCTTTAAAAGCCATTCAATTTATATTCGAATAAAACTGGCAAGAAATATTGGCATGATGAATCTTCTGAAATTTCTTCTGCAGTTTTTATCCCTGAATTCTCTTTATCATTCTCTAGTGCATTCATATATATATTACTGTCCCATTATTTTTTTGAATACTTTTAAAACTCACATTCTTCCTCTTCAGAGGCAACAAAATAAAGCTCTGCGTCTATTGAAAAATTGCCTGTCTAGCCCGTTTTCTTACCCTGGTAAATCGTCAACAAAAAGTATGTATGAAATTTTAAATATCCTTCCACTGGATGTTTTCTCTTCTTTCTATTCTGTTCTTTATACGATTAAACACGTTCAAGGTCTTTTTCCTGATTATTTTTTTGGCATAATAAATTTTTTTTTCAGGATGATAATCAGGTTTTGCATGCATATTGGACCCGTGGCAGTTCTGTAGTCCGTCAGGCTTTAATAAAATCTGAAAGGTCCTGTTTTTCACCTAGGCATAGTATTATAAATAATTGGAATAAATTTCATAGTTTTACGGATTTGAATAAATCGTTGGTTAATAATAAAATTATATTAATGAATCACCTAATCAGTAATTATTAATTTGATTTATTTTATGGGGTGCATCCTCCTCATTTCACTTTATTTATGTGGCTATTTTGATTCTATGCGGGTTTTGTTTGCTGTTACCATAAGGAGAGTTGAAGAGCAATCTTTTTATTCCAGTATATGGAGATGCCGAGATAGTATTATTTATTTATTGTTGAGTGTAATTTAACACACACACGAGTTATTCTTACGATGGGTCATTGATTTGAGTTTTGTCAAAACATTTTTTATTGATTAGTAAAGAAATTGAACTTGAACTTTCTTCATTTGAAAAACTTTTAAAATAGCTAAGGAACTACAGAAATACTGAATTTGAACAATTTTTAGTTCAGGCAAAAACTGTTGCAAAAGATTTGGAAGTATCAACAGAATTTCGAAATAAAAGGCTTCGGAAAAAAAGATAAATTTTAATTATGAAGGCGATGATCATGGGCACCGGCAAGGGGTGGCAGGGGGGCCATGACCCCCTGGAAATGTGGGACCATAAAATAACTATAAGGAAACTAAAGGAAAAAGAGGAGAATAGGAAAAAAACATAGAAAAAATGTGTGTTGCCCAATTGTTGGCTGCCTGCCAATAGATTTTGATGCTTAAGGAAAAAAAAATATAAGTTCTAATTTGTGACTGAGTGACCTGTTTCCAGTTTTCCACAAACACTTTTTCTATATGATTTGGTTTGAATAAAAAAAAAAAAAAAAAAAAAAAAAAAAAAAAAAAAAAAATCTTCATAGTAATGAACAGTATTAAAAACCGATCTTTGTCAGTAACGAAAGTATAAGAACCAAATTATTGATAACATTCAATCAAAGAATCAGCTTTTACGGTGATCCTAAATATGTATTTGTTTATTATTAATTAGTTCAGCTATTATTACACAAGAAAGCTCGTTTAATTGTAGAAAACACAAGGAAAACAACAACACATGAGCTGATACATGAAGCCACTATAATCAGAAATGTTTCCCGGGAACGGAATGCTGGGAATTTTTGTATTTTTCCTCTGAACGGATACTTTTTTCTGTGTTTCATTATCATTTTTTTTCCAGGAGTGATTGTTTGATTGTATTTATCTATTTGTTGCTTTGAAAAATATTTAATTTTTTACACTTCTGAAGTCTAAAGGTGTCAAATATATTGGTGTTTGGTATTCTAAAAATATTGAATTAAAAGATTTTATTTTATTTTCTTAATTTTAGTTTTAATGTTTTACTTTGAACAAACTACTTTAATATTACGTTACTTTTTATAAATAATTGAGTCTAAAGGCATTAAATATTTTGGTGTTTGATAACCAAGTTCAAAAATTTCGATATTGTTAAAAAACATCCGTCCAACGCTTTAGCATTGCTAAGCAGAACTGATTGCTGGGTTAGTATTGCTCAGCAGAACTGATTGCAGGTTAGTTTTTGTAAGTAGGCAATTGTTTTTTGTATTTTTTTGTAATTAATTACCTTTTTATTTTTATATACTTTTACTTTAATTTATATATTTTTTCCATTGCCTTTAGAAAAATAATTGTCTCTAAGCTTCATTAAATAAAAAAAAATCAAGATATTCAACTAAAAGTAAGAAGCAACATTGAAACTCATAACGAACAGAAATTATTACGTATATTACGGGGGATTGCCCCCTCCTCAACATCTCGCTCTTCCCGCTACAGTTATTCGGACTTTAAAATAAGTTACTTATCGTTCTAATAAAACGACCCTTGTGTTTCAGGAGTTGTTTTTAAAGAATTGGGACAAAATTTAAACATTAGTGTAAGGAGCGAGGTGCTGAGGAGGAGGCAACGCCCCTCATATATGTAATAATGTCTGTTCATTTTATGTTTTAATGTTGCTCCTTATTTTTAGTTGAAAAAACTTTTTTTATCTAATTTCTCATCATTTTTTAAATAACGCCAGGATACCTGGCTCCTCCTCCATGAAAAAATCTCCCTTCCCATAGAAATATCCTGGCGAATTCAATCCTTGAAAAAATTTACCCCACACAATTACCCTTAACATCCTCACGACTAAAATTAATCGGTAAAGAATAAGCAAGACTTATAAAGAAATTTCGTATAGGAATTTTGGCAAATTCACCAAGTGTAAAATATCCCCTGAAAATTTCACCCCCAGGAAACTTCCCTCTCCATAGAAAATTCTCCTCGTGCTAAATCCTTCCAGCAGAAAATTCGTCCTCCCCTCCCCGCTCGAAAAATGTATACATACTTCCCAAATAAAACAATAGATAAATTTTATAACTTAAAAACCTTACCCCAGGGGCTGTAGGGGGTCATTGTATCTTTAAAGACATTGTTATTGGGCCTTTCAACTATTCTGAAGAAAATGATGAAGATATCTCAAAATTTTGATCGGACGATTTTTGGAAAAAAGTGGCTTGGAGGGGAGTAAAGTTGCCCTCCAATTTCTTTGGTCACTTAAAAAGGGTATTCCAACTTTCATTTCAGTAGGGATGACCTATTGACTCCCACGAGAACACATGTGCTGCCATCTACAATTTAGTTTAATGCCGATAGGGCACCATATATGGGCATAGAATCCCCAGGGAGAACACATGTGCTGCCATCTACAATTGAGTCTAACGCTGACGGGACATAATTTATTCAAGGATTATCGATCTAGTCTAATGAGGTCAAGGTTGATTGATTTGTTGTTTGGCCAAGTGTAATGACGAGGGGTTATTTACATAATCTGTGTGGAATGTATTGATTTAGGGGAAGAGAATTTCCGAGAACTTGATTTACATAATCGGTGGGGGAATTTTATTAATCCGAAGGGGAAGTGGATTCTGAGAAATTGATTGCGTAATCAAAGTATCAGGAGGTCCGAACGGGACTCCATATATGGACATAGACTCCCTAGGGGAAATTGATTTCCAAGAAATTTATTGCGTAATCGAAGGGAAAGTGGATTCCAAGAAATTGATTGCGAAATCGAAGTATCATGAAGTCCGAACGGGAGTCCATATATGGGCATAGAATCCCTCGAGGGGAGAGGATTTCCGAGAAATTGATTGCGTAATCGAAGTATCATGAGGTCCGAACGGGAGTCCATACATGGGCATAGAAACCCCCGAGGGGAGAGTATTTATGAGAAATTGAATGAGTAATCGAAGGGAGAGGATTTCAGGGAAATTGATTGCATAATCGGTAGAACCCTATCAGGAGGTCGTGACGGGAGTCCATATATGGGCATAGAATGACGTAATCGACTAGGACAAATGGATTTCTGAGAAATTGATTAAATAATTGGTAGAACCCTATTAGGAGGTCGTGAAAGGAGTCCATATATGGGCATAGAATGACGTAATCGACAAGGACAAATGGATTTCTGAGAAATTGATTACATAATCGGTAGAACCCTATCAGGAGGTCGTGACGGGAGTCCATTCTCTGTTTGTGTGTCTGATTCGATTTGTTTGCATGTCTGGGTTGGTGTTTGCAAGTCCAAGTATTTGTCTTTGTTTATTTGAATGTCTAAAGTGTCAGTAATTCTCTGTTTGTGTGTCTGATTCTATCTGTTTGCATGTCTGGGTTGGTGTTTGCAAGTCCAAGAATTTGTCATTGTTGGTTTGAATGTCTAAAGTTTCTGTCTTTCTCTGTTTGTGTGTCTGATTCTATTTGTTTGCATGTCTGGGTTGATGATTGCAAGTCCAAGTATTTGTCTTTGTTGCTTTGAATGTCTAAAGTGTCTGTCATTCTCTGTTTGTGTGTCTGATTCTATTTTTTTGCATGTCTGGGCTGGTGTTTCCATGTCCAAGAATTTCGTTTTCCATGTCTAAGAGTTTCTTGTTTTCGCTGAGTCTTAGCTTAGAGATTTTGTTAGAGTTCTAGTTTAGTTTAGTTTTGGTTAAGAGTTTAGAGTTTTACCTTAGAGTCTTAGCTTAGAGTTTTTGTTAGAGTTCTAGTTTAGTTTGATTTTTAGTTAAGAATTTGATGTTTTACCTTTGAGTTTCAGTTAGAGTTCTAGTTTAGTTTACTTTTAGTTAAGAGTTTAGTGTTTTACCTTAGAGTCTTAGCTTAGAGTTGTAGTTAGAGTTCTAGTTAAGTTTACTTCTAGTTAAGAGTTTAGAGTTTTAGCTTAGAGTCTTAGCTTAGAGTTTTTGTTGAAGTTCTAGTTTAGTTTACTTTTAGTTAATAGTTTAGATTTTTAGCTTAGAGTCTTAGCTTAGAGTTTTTGTTAGAGTTGAAGTTTAGTTTAGTAACAGTTAAGAGTTTTAGTTAAGAGTTATAGCTTAGAGGTTTTAGCCTAGAATCTTAGCTTAGAGATTTAGTTAGAGTTGAAGTTTAGTCTGAACTAGCATAACCACAAAATTCCACAAAATTGCATAGAAATACCAAAACCATAGGTTAGATTAGATTAGGTTAGGTTAGAGGTTAGGTTTCTCTACGTTTAAGTTAGGTTAGATTAGGTTAGCTTATCATGAGCGCTCATGATAAGCTAACCTAATCTAACTGGTACAAAGTCGACATGGGGAATTTTCCAGCGAGTATGGTTAGGTTAGGTTAGGCTAGATCAAGTTAGGTTAGGTTAAGTTAGGTTAGGTTAGGTTAGCCTGCGTACGCGTGCGTACGTAGGCTAACCTAACCTACCTCAACCTAGCCTAACATAACTCAATCTAGCCTAAACTAACCTAACCTGACCTAACTTAAACATGGAGAGATATTTACTAGCTAACCTAACCTAACCTAAACCTAATCTAACCTAACTTAAACGGGGAGAAACCTAACCTAATCTAATCTAAACTATGGTTTTGGTATTTCTATGCAATATTGTGTAATTTTGTGGTTATGGTTTAGACTAAACTTCATCTCTAAATAAATATCTAATATAATATTATAGTTTAAACCTCTGAGCTCTAACACTTACATAAAACTAAACTAGACAATAACTCTAATTGAAAACTCTAAGATAAGAAGCTAAAACTCTAAACTCTTAAATATAACTAAACTAAACTAAACTTCAACCCGAACTAAAACTCTAATCTAAGACTTTAAGGTAAAACTCAAAACTCTTAACTAAAACTAAACTAAACTAGGACTCTAAATAAAACTCTAAGCTAAGACTTTAAGGTAAAACTCTAAACTCTTAACTAAAACTAAACTAAGCTAGAACTCTGACTTAAACTCTAAGCTAAGACTCCAAGCTAAAACTCTAAACCCTTAACTATAACTAAACTAAACTTCAACTCTAAGTAAAACTCTAAGCTAAGACTCTAAGATAAAACTATAAACTCTTAAATAAAACTAGACTAAACTGATCTCTAATTAAAACTCTAAGCTAAGACTCTAAGCTAAAAACTCTAAATTCGTAACTATGACTAAACTAAACTTCAACTTCAACAAAAACTCTAAGCTCTGACTCTATAATAAAACTATAAACTCTTAACTAAACTAAACTTGAACTCTAACAATAACTCTAAACTACGACTCTAAGCTAAAATACTTTAAATTCTTAACTAAAACTAAACTAAACTTTAATTCTAACAAAAACACTAAGCTAAGACTCTAAGCTAAAACTCTAAACTCTTGACTAAAACTAAACTAAACTATAACTCTAACAAAAACTCTGATCTAAGAATCTAAGCTAAAACTATAAACTCTTAACTAAAAATAAACTAAACTAGAACTTCAACAAAAACTCTAATCTAAGACTCTAAGATAAAAACTCTACACTCTTAACAAAAACTAAACTAGACCTCTAACAAAAACTCTAAGCTAAGACTCTAAGCTAAAACTATAAACTCTTAACTAAAACTAAACAAAACTAGAGCTTCAACAAAAACTCTAAGCTAAGACTCTAAGCTAAAAACTCTAAACTCTTAACTAAAACTAAACTAAACTAGAACTCTATCTAAAACTCTAAGCTAAGACTCTAAGGTGAAACACCTAACTCTTAACTAAAACTAAACTAAACTAGAACTCTAACAAAAACTCTAAGCTAAGACTCTAAGCTAAAAAACTCTAAACTCTTAACTAAAACTAAACTAAACTAAAACTCTAAGCTAAGTCTCGAAGCTTAGAACTCCAAACGCTTACCTATATGTAAAATAATCTAGAGATCAAACAAAAACTCTAAGCTAGGACTCTATTTAATACCTGTAAACTCTTAACTATTAATAAACTAAACTTCAACTCTAACAAAAACTCTAAGCTAAGACTATAACATAAAACTTCAATCTATTAAATTTAACTAAATTAAACTCTTAACTATTACTAAACTAAACTTCAACTCTAGCAAAAACTCTAAGCTAAGACTCTAAGCTAAAACTCTAAACTATTAACTAAAACTAAACTAAACTAGAACTTCAACAAAAACTCTAAGCTAAGACTCTAAGCTAAAATTCTAAACTCTTAACTAAACTAAACGAGAACTCCAAGTAAAACTCTAAGCTAAGACTCTAAGGTAAAACACTACACTCTTAACTAAAACTAAACTAAACTAGAACTCTAACTGAAACTCAAAGGTAAAACATCAAATTCTTAACTAAAATTAAACTAAACTAGAACTCTAACAAAAACTCTAAGCAAAGACTCTAAGATAAAACTCTAAACTCTTAACTAAAACTAAACTAAACTAAACTAGAACTCTAACAAAAACTCTAAGCTAAGACTCAGTTAAAACTCGAAACTTTTAACTAAAACTTAACAAAACAATAACTTTAAGTAAAACTCTATGCTATGACTCTAAGCTAAAACTCTAAATTCTTAACTGTAACTAAACTAAACTTTAACTCTAACTAAAACTCTAAGCTAAGACTCCATGTTAAAACTTTAAACTCTTAACTAAAACTAAATTAAACTGAAACTCTAAATAAAACTAAGCTAAGACTCTAAGCTAAAAACTCTAAACTCTTAACAAAAACTAAACTAAACTAGAACTTCAACAAAAACTCTAAACTAAGACTCTAAGCTAAAAACACTAAACTCTTAACTAAAACTAAACTAAACTAGAACTCAAAAAAAAACTCTAAGCTAAGATTCTAAGATAAAACTATAAACTCTAAACTAAAAGTAAAATAAACTATAACTCCAACAAAAACTCTAAGCTAAGACTCTAAGATAAAACTCTAAACTCTTAAGTAAAACTAAACTAAACTAGAACTCTAAGCTAAGTCTCTAAGGTAAAACTCAAAACTCTTAACTATTACTAAACTAAACTTCAACTCTAACAAATACTCTAAGCTAAGACTCTAAGATAAAACTCTAAACTCTTAACTAAAATTAAACTAAACTACAACTCTAACAAAAACACTAAGCTAGGACTCTAAGATAAAACTCTAAACTCTTAACTAAAACTAAACTAAACTAAAACTCTAATTAAAACTCTAAGTCTAAGCTAAAACTCTAAACTAAACTAGAACTTCAACAAAAACTCTAAACTAAGACTCTAAGCTAAAAACTCTAAACTCTTAACTTAAACTAAACTAGAACTCTAACAAAAACTCTAAGCTAAAACTCTAAACTAGTAACTAAAACTAAACTAAACTACAACTTCAACAAAAACTCTAAGCTAAGACTCTAAGCTAAAATTCTAAACTCTTAACTAAAACTAAACTAAACTAGAACTCTAAGAAAAACTCTAAGCTAAGACTCTAAGCTAAAAAACTCTAAACTCTTAGCTAAAACTAAACTAAACTAAAACTCTAAGCTATGTCTCGAAGATAAAACTCCAAACGCTTAACTGTAACTAAACTAAACTAGAACTCTAACAAAAACTCTAAGCTAAGACTCTAATCTAAAACTCTAAACTCTTAACTATAACTAAAGTAAACTTCAACTTTAACAAAAACTCTAAGCTAATACTCTAAGCTAAAACTCTAAACTATTAACTAAAACTAAACTAGAACTTCAACAAAAACTCTAAGCTAAGACTTTCAGCTAAAATTTTAAACTCTTAGCTAAAACTAAACTAAACTAGAACTCTAAATAAAACTCTAAGCTAACACTCTAAGGTAAAACACTAAACTCTTAACTAAAAGTAAACTAAACTAGAACTCTAACTGAAACTCAAAGGTAAAACATCAAATTCTTAACTAAAATTAAACTAAACTAGAACTCTAACAAAAACTCTAAGCAAAGACTCTAAGATAAAACTCTAAACTCTTAACTAAAACTAAACTAAACTAGAACTCTAAAAAAAACTCTAAGCTAAGACTCAGCTAAAACTCAAAACTCTTAAATGAACCTTAAACAAACTATAAATTTCAGTAAAACTCTAAGCTATGACTCTAAGCTAAAACTCTAAATTCTTATCTGTAACTAAACTAAACTTTAGATCTAACTGAAAGTAAAAGCTAAGATTCTATGGTAAAAATATAAACTCTTAACTAAAACTAAACTTAACTAGAACTCTAAATAAAACTAATCTAAGACTCTAAGCTAAGAAATCTAAACTCTTAACTAAAAATAAACTAGAACTATAATTAAAACTCTAAGTCGAAGATAAAACTCTAAACTAAAACTAAACTAAAATAGAACTTCAACAAAAACTCTAAACTCTTAACTAAAACTAAAATAAACTAGAACTCTAACAAAAACTCTAATCAAAGACTATAAGATAAACTTCTAAACTATTAATTAAAACTATAATAAACTAAAACTCTAAGCTAAATCTCTAAGCTAAAATTCTTATCTCTTAACTATAACAAAACTAAACTAGAAATCAAACACAAATTATAAGCTGAGACTCTAAGGTAAAATTCTAAACTCCTAAGTAAAACTTAACTAAACTAGAACTCTAAGCTATGTCTTTAGAGTAAAACTCTAAACTCTGAACTATAACTAAACTAAACTTCAACTCTAACATATACTCTAAGCTAAGACTCTAAGCTAAAACTCTAAACTCTTAACTAAAACTAAACTAAACTAGAACTAAAACAAAAACTCTAAGCTAAGACTCTATGCTAAAACTCTAAACTCTTAACTAAAACTAAACTAAACTAGAACTCTAATTAAAACTCTAATTCTAAGCTAAAACTCTAAACTAAACTAGAACTACAACAAAAAACTCTAAACTAACACTCAAAGATAAAAACTCTAAACTCTTAACTAAACCTAAAATAAACTAGAACTCTAACAAAAACTCTAAGATAAGAATCTAAGGTAAAACTCAAAACTCTTAAATAAAACTAAACAAAACTAAAACTCTAAGCTAAGTCTCTAAGGTAAAACACCAAAATCTTAACTATAACTAAACTAGAACTATAACAAAAACTCAAAGCTAATACTCTAAGCTAAAACTCGAGACTCTTAACTATTACTAAAACTAGAACTCTAACACAAACTATAAGCTTAGACTTTAAGCTAAAACTCTAAAATCTTAACTAGAAGTTAACTAAACTAGAACTCTAACAGAAACTCTAAGCTAAGACTCTAAGCTAAAAACTCGAGACTCTTAACTTTAACTAAACTAAACTAGAACTCTAACACAAACTGTAAGCTAAGAAATAAGCTAAAACTCTAAACTCTTAACTAAAACTAAACTGAACTAGAACTCTAACTAAAACTCTAAGATATGACTCTAAGATAAAACTATAAATTATTAACTATAACTAAACTAAACTAGAACTATAAATAAAACTATAATCTATGACTCTAAGGTAAAACTCTAAACTCTTAACTAAAACTAAACTAAACTAGAACTCTAACAAAAACTCTAAGGTAAGACTCTAAGCTAAAACTCAAAACTCTTAACTAAAACTTAACTAAACTACAACTTTAAGTAAAACTCTAAGCTATGACTCTAAGCTAAAACTCTAAATTAATAACTGTAAATAAACTAAAATTCAACTCTAACTAAAACTCTAAGCTGAGACTCAATGGTAAAACTATAAACTCTTAACTAAAATTAAACTAAACTAGAATTCTAACTAAAAGTCTAAGCTAAGACTCTAAGATAAAAACTCTAAACTATGAATTAAAACTAAACTAAACTATAACTCTAACAAAAACTCTTAGCTAAGACTCTAAGCTAAAAAACTCTAAACTCTTAACTAAAAGTAAACTAAACTAGAACTCTAAGCTAAGACTCTAAGCTAAAACTCTAAACTCTTAACTATTAGTAAAGTAAACTTCAACTTTAACGAAAACTCTAAGCTAAGACTCTAAGCTAAAACTCTAAACTCTTAACTATTACTAAACTAAACTAGAACTTCAACAAAAACTCTATGCTAAGACTCTAATATAAAAACTCTAAACTATTAACTTAAACTAAACTAAACTAGAACTCTAAAAAAAACTCTAAGATAAGACTCTAAGCTAAAATTCTAAAATCTTAACTAAAACTAAACTAAACTAGAACTCTAAATAAAACTCTAAGCTAAGACTCTAAGGTAAAACACCAAACTCTAAACTAAAACTAAACTAAACTAGAACTCTAACAAAAACTCTAAGCCAAGACTCTAAGCTAAAAAACTCTAAACTCTTAACTAAAACTCTAAGTTAAGTCTCTAAGGTAAAACTCCAAACTCTTAACTATATCTAAACTAAACTAGAACTCTAACAAAAACTCTAAGCTAAGACTCAGAGCTAAAACTCTAAACTCTTAACTATTACTAAACTAAACTTCAACTCTAACAAAACTCTAAGCTAAGACTCTAAGCTAAAACTCTAAACTATGAACTAAAACTAAACTAAACTAGAACTTCAACAAAAACTCTAAGCTAAGACTCTAAGCTAAAAACTATAAACTCTTAACTAAAACTAAAATAAACTAGAACTCTAACAAAAACTCTAAGCTAAGACTCTAAGCTAAAATTCTAAATTCTTAACTAAAACTAAACTAAACTAGAACTCTAACTAAAACTCTAAGCTAAGACTCTAAGGTAAAGCACCAAACTCTTAACTAAAACTAAACTAAACTATAACTCTAACAAAAACTATAATCTAAGACTATAAGCTATAAAACTCTAAACTCTTAACTAAAACTAAACTAAAATAAAAATCTAAGATAAGTCTATAAGGTAAAACTCCAAACGCTTAACTATATCTAAACTAAACTAGAACTATAACAAAAACTCTAAGCTAAGACTCTAAGGTAAAACTCTAAACTCTTAACTATTACTAAACTAAACTTCAACTCTAACAAAAACTCTAAGCTAAGACTCTAAGCCAAAACTCTTTAACTAAAACTAAACTAAACTAGAACTTAAACTAAAACTCTAAGCTAAGACTCTAAGCTAAAAACACTAAACTATTAAATAAAACTAAACTAAACTATAACTCTACCAAAAACTCTAAGCTGAGACTCTAAGCTAAAACTCTAAACTCTTAAGTAAAACTAAAATAAACTAAAACTCTAAGCTAAGTCTCTAAGGTAAAACTCCAAACTCTTAACTATAACTAAACTAAACTTCAACTCTAACATAAACTCTAAGCTAAGACTCTAAGCTAAAACTCTAAACTCTTAACTAAAACTAAACTAAACTAGAACTCAAACAAAAACTCTAAGCTAAGACTCTAAGCTAAAACTCTAAACTCTTAACTATAACTAAACTAAACTAGAACTTTAATTAAAACTCAAAGTCTAAGCCAAAAGTCTAAACTAAACTAGAACTTCAACAAAAAACTCTATGCTAAGAATCTAATCAAAAAACTCTAAACTCCTAACTAAAACTAAAACTAAATTAGAACTCTAACAAAAACTCTAAGCTAAGACTCTATGCTAAAATTCTAAAATCTTAACTAAAAGTAAACCAAACTAGAACTCTGAGCTAAGTCTCTAAGGTAATACACCAAACTCTTAACTATAATTAAACTAAACTAAAACTCAAACAGAAACTCTAAGCTAAGTCTCTAAGCTAAAACTCTAAACTCTTAACTATTACTAAAATAAACTAGAACTCTAACACAAACTATAAGCTAAGACTCTAAGCTAAAGCTCTAAACTCTTAACTAGAAGTAAACTAAACTAGAACTCTAACAGAAACTCTAATCTATGACTATAAGCTAAAAACTCGAGACTCTTAACTATAACTAAACTAAACTAGAACTCTAACACAAACTGTAAGCTAAGACTCTAAGCTAAAACTCTAAACTCTTAACTATAAATAAACTAAACTAGAACTCTAACTAAAACTCTAAGATATGACTCTAAACCAAAACTCTAAACTCTTAACTAAAACTAAACTAAACTAGAACTCTAACAAAAACCCTAAGCTAAGTATGTAAGGTATAACTTTAAACTCTGAACTAAAACTAAACGAAACTAGAACACTAACTAACACTCTAAGGAAAGACTCCAAGCTAAAACTCGAGACTCTTAACTAAAACTAAACTCAACTACAACTTTAAGTAAAACTCTAAGCTATGACTCTAAGCTAAAACTCTAAATTAATAACTATAACTCAACTAAACTTCAGCTCTAATATAATACTATATGTTAAAAATCTAAACTCTTAACTAAAAATTAACTAAACTAAAGATATAACCAAAACTATAAGCTAGGAATCTAATCTAAAACTTTAAACTATTAATTAAAACTAAACTAAACTAGAACTCTAAGCTAAGACTCTAAGCTAAAAAACTCTAAACTCTTAACTAAAAGTAAACTAAACTAAAACTCTAAGCTAAGACTCTAAGCTAAAACTCTAAACTCTTAACTATTAGTAAAGTAAACTTCAACTTTAACGAAAACTCTAAGCTAAGACTCTAACGTAAAACTCTAAACTCTTAACTATTACTAAACTAAACTAAAACTTCAACCAAAACTCTATGCTAAGACTCAAAGCTAAGAACTCTAAACTCTTAACTACAACTACACTAAAATATAACTCAAGCAAAAACTTTAAGATAAGACTCTAAGCTAAAGCTCTAAACTATTACCTAAACATAAACTAAACTAGATCTGCAACTAAAACTCTAATCTAAGACTCTAAGGTAAAACATCAAACTCTTAACTAAAACTAAACTAGAACTCTAACAAAAACTCTAACCTAAGACTCTAAGCTAAAAAACTCTAAACTCTTAACTAAAACTAAACTAAGCTAAAACTCTAACCTAAGTCTCTAAGGTAAAACTCCAAACTCTTGACCATAACTAAACTAAACTAGAACTCTAACAAAAACTCTAAGCTAAGACTCAGAGCTAAAACTCTAAACTCTAAACTATGAACTAAAACTAAACTAAACTAGAACTTCAACAAAAACTCTAAGCTAAGACTCTAAGCTAAAAACTATAAACTCTTAACTAAAACTAAAATAAACTAGAACTCTAACAAAAACTCTAAGCTAAGACTCTAAGCTAAAATTCTAAACTCTTAACTAAAACTAAACTAAACTAGAACTCTAACTAAAACTCTAAGCTAAGACTAATGTAAAACACGAAACTCTTAACTAAAACTAAACTAAACTAGAACTCTAACAAAAACTCTAAGCTAAGACTCGAAGCTATAAAACTCTAAACTTTTAAGTAAAACTAAACTAAACTAAAACTCTAAGCTAAGTCTCTAAGGTAAAACTCCAAACTCTTAACTATATCTAAACTAAACTAGAACTCTAACAAAAACTCTAAGCTAAGACTCTAAGCTAAAACTCTAAATTCATAACAATAAATAAATTAAACTTCAACTTTAACTAAAAATCTAAGCTAAGACTCTAATCTAAAACTCTAAACTATTAACTAAAACTAAACTAGAACATTAACAAAAACTCTAAGCTATGACTCTCAGCTAAAAACTCTAATCTCTTAACTAGAACTAAAATAAACTAGAACTCTAACAAAAACTCTAAGCTAAGACTCTAATCTAAAATTCTAAACTCTTAACTGAAACTAAACTAAAATAGAACTCTAACTAAAACTCTAAGCTAAGACTCTATGATAAAACACCAAACTCTTAACTAAAAGTAAACTAAACTAGAACTCTAACTGAAACTCAAGGTTAAAACATCAAACTCTAAGCTAAGACTCTAAGGTAAAACTCTAAACTCTTAACTAAAACTAAACTAAACTAGAACTCTAACAAAAACTCTAAGCTAAGACTCTAAGCTAAAACTCGAAACTATTAACTATAACTTAACCAAACTATAACTTTAAGTAAACTTCTAAGCTATGACTCTAAGCTAAAACTCTAATTTCTGAACTGTAACTAAACTAAACTAAACTAGAACTCTGAATAAAACTCTAAGCTAAGACTCTAATATAAAAAATCTAAACTATTAACTAAAACTAAACTAAACTATAACTCTAACAAAAACTCTAAGCTAAGACTCTAAGCTAAAAAACTCTAAACTTTTAACTAAAACTAAACCAAACTAAAACTCTAAGCTAAGTCTCTAAGGTAAAACTTCAAACTCTTACCTATAAGTAAGTTGTTGGTGAAAAGGATGGGAACTTCAATTTGTAAAATGGGTTTAGGACGGTCACTAAGAAAAGAACTTGTTCTGAAATGCCTTTTGAAAAGTATTGCTTGGTGTTGTGCATTCAAAAAGCTGTAAAGTAAAGTTTTTGGTGAAAAGGATGGGTACTTCAACATGTAAAAATGGGCTTAGGAAGGACATTAAGAAAAGAACTTGTTCTGAAATGTCCTTTGAAAAGTATTGCTTGGTGTTGGAGCATTCAAAAAAGCAGTAAAGTATAGTTGTGGGAGAAAAAGATAGGAACTTCAACTAGTAAAATGGGTTTAGGATGGACATTAAGAAAATAACTGGCTCTGAAAAGCCCTTGAAAAGTATTGCTTGATTTTGAGCATTCAAAAAGCTGTAAAATAAAGTTGTGGGTTAAAAGGTTTGGATATTTTAACTAGTAAAATGGGCTTAAGAGTGACATTAATAAAAGAAATGGTTCTGAAATGCCTTTTGAAAAGTATTGCTTAGTGAAGGGGCATTCAAGAAAGCTGTAAAGTAAAGTTGGGGGTGAAAAGGATGGGTACTTCAATTTGTAAAATGGGTTTAGGAAGGACATTAAGAAAAGAACTTGTTCTGAAATGCCTTTTGAAAAGTATTTCTTGGTGTTGAGCATTGAAAAAGCTGTAAAGTAAAGTTGTTTGTAAAAAAGATGGGATAGTTCAATTTGTAAAATGGGTTTAGGAGGGACATTAAGAAAAGAACTGGTTCTGAAATGCCTTTGAAAAGTATTGCTTGGTGTTGGAGCATTCAAAAAAGCAGTAGGTGAAAAGGAGTTGTGGGTGAAAAGGAGGGGTACTTCAACTTGTAAAATGGGTTTAGGATGGACATTAAGAAAATAACTTGTTCTGAAAAGATATAATAAAGCCTTAAAAAAGTATTAAAAATAGGGGAGCTCAGGGGCCTTTGGGGCGCCGGGGGCCCTTTGGGAGCCTGGGGGACCTTTGGGGGCCGGGTGCTTCCTTCGGGGTTGGGGTTGGGGGATCGGAGCCCTTTGTGGTTAGGTTAGGGGGATCGGAGCCCTTTGGGGTTGGAGTAGAGGATCTTACGACACTGTTCAAATGGAACTTGTGTATTATAACGACCACAGAGTTTCACCCTCAAATCCTCTTCTAAAACCTTTTCTAAAATCATCTTTTAAAATGTCTCTAATTGTTTCGCCGAAATAATTCCCTAAAATGTCTAAAACAGTTTCGCCCAAATAACCCTAAACGTAATTTTTGCGTGTTCCTTTTGTTTTTGGCAACCCTGCGCTGTCACATTTCAAATTACTTGGAGACCCTTTTGTGAATCAATAATTTCTCCCCTTAGAAACAACAAATTTATTCCCCTGTCGTGAATCAATAATTTCCCTTAGAAACAACAATTTCATTCCACTTTCTTGACAAATCAATCAACCATGACATCATCTGTCAGACATTAAAAAACTTCGCCCCGGAAACAATTCTTCTGGTCGAACTCCAAAGATATTAATAAACTTTGCCCCGGAAACAATTCTTCTGGTCAAACTCCAAAGATATTAATAAACTTTGCCCCGGAAACAATTCTGTTGGAAATTTTATTTGATGTTTTTCTCAGATGTCAACATTAATTTATGTCTGTTTTTTCATTCTCACTGACAAAAACCATAACAACATCGACAAAACAAGATGTTGAAAAAAGTGTCATTGACTCCGGTACCCGTTAGACTCAATAATCCAGAAAACATCCATCAAAGTGAGAAAAATACTGTTTTTTCCATTCTCACTGACAAAAACCATAAAACAGACATAAATTACTGTTGACATCCGAAAAAAACATCGAATAAATTGACCAGCATACATAACCGTCCAAGAAACATCCATAAAAGTGAGAAAATTCCTGTTTTTTCACCGTCCAAGAAACAGCCATAAATGTGAGAAAATTCCTGCTTTTTCAAGTGAGAAAAATTCTGTTTTTTCATTCTCAGTGAGAAAACCATAAACCACATGGTCATCGTGGGAGTCAATAAGGCCTTTCTACTCATATAAGGTGCTTATAGAAAGCGTTATCGTTTCCAAAAGGGCTCATTCGATTGGATATCGAAAGGTCTAGTTTCCTTTTTAATAGTCGAAAGTGATTGGAAGGCTTGACTCTTCCTAGCTAATTTATCTATTATGGGTTGCCTCCCCGTAGTAGCATAATATTTGTAGGCATGAATATATAATGAGTCGGAGGTAATAGGCTTGAGAATGTCTGTGCAGGATTTTGACTCTTGTTGATAGAAGAGCATCGTCAAGTGCTGAAAACCATTTTGTGACCAAGGTGGGCCCAGGATTGCACAAAGCCTCCATTCATACTGGAGGTCCCAGGGACTTCTTGCTATCCGGTTCTAAGCCGGCTTAAGCGCTTCGTTGTAGACTTAAGAAGATATGTGATCCCCGTCCTGCACTGGTATCCGGGATCACTGCTTTTCCTGAGGCGAAAAAAATTTCAGTGATTTAAAGAACATGAAAATTGGAACTTGGAATGTTACGACATTAAAAAATGACTATCGTATCGACATTTTGACTTACGAATTCAGACGATTCGAACTGGATTTATTAGGTGTTTCAGAAGCTCATATCCCAGGGGTAGGAAGCATAAAAATTAGGTGATATAGAATTTGTTTACTCAGGCAGGAAGGATGGGTTACATAGACAGGGAGTATGGCTCATGATGAATAAGAAGCTGCTAAGTCTTGTTTAGGCTGGGAAGGTATTAATAATAGAATACTAATTGCTCATTTTATGACTAGAAAGCTCAAGGTATCAGTTATAGTAGCATACGCCCCTGTAGAACCGACTGACGCAGATACTAGGGACTCAGATGAATTTTACTTACAGTTACAGGAGCAAATAGACAAGGTCCCAGGTAGAAATATGATGTTATTACTGGGAGATTTTAACGTCCATGTTGGTAGAAATAGGGATAGATGGTATCCCAGCCTAGATAAATTTGGTGTAGGAAAAGAAAACAGTAATGGGTACAGACTTTTGCAATTTTGTAGGTATAACAATCTAGTTATAACCAATACGGTGTTTGGTCATAAAATGGCTCATAAGTTAACACGGTATTCACGTGATGGTAAGACAGCAAACCTTATTGATTATGTTATAGTAAACCGAAGACTGGCAGGATCAATACAAGATACTAGGGTATATAGGAGTGCTATTATTAATGTTAAAAGTAAAGATCACCATCTAGTAGTGTCAAGGGTTAATTTAAAACTGAAATATCAGACGGGTAACTACCTCCCGGGAAGTTATGATGTTGGTAGACTCCAGGATGATAATTTGAGAGAAACTTTCCAGGAACAGTTGAATACTAAACTTGAGAGTTTAAAATTTGATAATGTAGAAGATGGTTGGAATAATTTTATAAAAATAATTTTGTGAAGTTGCTGAAGGTGTATTAGGGAAGAAAGCTAGAACTGCAGCTAACAATATTAGTGAAAAAGCTTTATGTTTAATAGAAAAGATAGGACTTGTACAAGAATTATCTGAGTTATAAATCGTATGAAAACAAAAGAAATGTAAAGAAAGTGGAGAGAGCATTAAAATGTGAACTAAGGAGGTGTGAAGTGGAGGCCATGGATAAAATTGCCGAGGATCTGGAAGATGAAGCTAGACGGAATAATAGTAAAATTTTATACTGGCACGTTAACAAATTGAGAAGGATTAGTCCATCCGGACTTGTCCCAGTTAAAGATAGGAATGGGGTTGCAATTAGCGATAAGGAAAAAACTAAAGAGAGATGGGCCTAACATTTTGAGAACTTGCTTAAGCGAGATAGAGTTGCAGGAAAAAATATAGAGGAAAATGAAAAAGTTTGTGATACTTTGGATGTGAAGGAAGATTTGTTTTACGAGGAGGAAGGAGCAACAGTACTAAAAGGATTAAAGAAACATCATAGGGCTCCAGGTGCTGATAGGGTGGTAAATGAGTTTCTTAAATATGGTGGCTCTGAGGTCAGAAATAAGTTATTGAAGATTATGAATATGATTTTTGAAAAAGGGGATGTACCTAACGATTTTAGGAAAACCTTAATTAAGCCACTTTATAAGAAAGGTTATAAAAGAGAGTATGGTAATTATCGAGGCATTAATCTGGTCTCTGTAAGTAGTAAGTTACTTAGTAATATGATACTTTTTAGACTGAGAGATGCCGTAGACAAAGTTTTAAGAGAAGAGCAGTGCGGTTTTAGAAAAGGTAGAGGATGTGTCGACCAAATTTTCACTCTTAGGCTAATAATTGAGAAGTGCCTGAGTGTTGAGGACCAAACCCCTTTGGTCATCAGTTTTATAGATTACGAGCAAGCGTTCGATTCTGTTGATAGAAGAGCTTTAGTAAAGGTTTTATCCTTGTATGGTATACCAGACAAATACATTAAAGTGATTAGTGCTATGTATGAGAATAACACTCCTGCGGTTAAGGTAAGCAATGAGGTTAGAAGCTGGTTTTGTATTAAATCAGGAGTTAAGCAGGGTTGTGTTCTATCTCTCTTTGAATGGATTATTTTGATGGACTTTGTTTTAAGGAGCACAGGAAAGGCAATGGGAGACCACGGAATCAAATGGGGAGGAAAAAGTCTCATGGACTTGGATTATACTGATGATTTAAGCATCCTAGAAGAAAGTTTGAAAAAAATAAATAAAATTTATGAAGTTTTACAAGTTTAATTGGCTAGTATTGGTTTAAAAATCAACGTAAAAAATAATAAGTCACTCAGGCTGAGAATAAGTAAAAATGAAAAGGTGACGTTGGGTAATGATAAGATTGATCAGGTGGGCAGCTTCACTTACCTTGGTAGTATTATTAGTAAAGATGGTGGGAGCAGTGAAGATGTTAAAAATAGAAGAGCCAAAGCTCAGGGTGTTTTTTCACAGTTAAAAAAAGTCTGGAAGAATAGGAAGATAAGTCTGCAAACCAAGATTAGAATATTAGAAGCTACAGTGATGACAGTGGTCAAATATACCTCTGAAGCTTGGGCGCTCCGAAAAGCGGAAGAAGATTTGCTAGATATTTTCCAGAGATATTGTTTAGGGATGGTTCTGGGCACCCGTCTGACTGACTGTATTTCAAACAGTAGGCTATACAAAAATGTGGTTCAATACCGCCCTCTAGGGTTATATTGAAAAAAAGGTTAAGGTGGTTAGGCCACATTGTGCATATGCAGGATGAAAGATTTCCGGAAATTATTCTTTTCGGCCAACCATTTAGAGCTAAACGAAAAGCAGGTCGTCCCCATCTGGGGTCGAATGACGTCATAAAGAAAGAATTAAAGGAAATGGAAACTTCATTGGCGGGTGTAAAAAGGGAGGCTTTGAATAGATTGGGATGGAGGAGGATCCTACGTAACTGTGTTGGCCTCAGGCGGCTTGGTGCTGCCTTGAGCTATTAGCAGTAGTAGTAGTAGTCTTTTAATAGTCGAAAGTGATTGGAGGGCAACTAATCTCCCTTCCATTTCCACCCTCCCATGCCCACCCTCCCATTTGCCTATTTTGTTTAAAAACTAAATGTTACCTTAAGATTAAATCAAAATGCACTGAGACAATGCTAATTCCCAATAAGACATCTCAGCGGAATCCCAAGAACGACTGAGGGTATTATGTTCAAACTTTCGGGGCTACTTCTGCTCTTAAAATTTAACCTAATCAAAGTAGCGTAAGTGTGTCCAAGCTATCAAAGAAAGTACACAGATTTTTTTGGCGAATGGTATCAAGTTTTCCATTTCAGGTCAGCTAGAGGAGGTATGAAACTAAATTAAACAGTACTATTTGTGTCCAGATTTTTAAATGGGTGTATGTTGTTAAAAATTGCTGAATTTTTGTTAAAAAATACAAATGAATGTGCATTGTCAGTTCAATATACATATATTGAAACTTAGCAATCAAAATGTCGATATTATTTGATATATTAAAGTTATAAAAGTAAAAACATTTATATTTTTTCAGTAAAGTGCAAATTTTGTTCTGGCCTTGGGAAGGCATACGGGTTTTGCGCCCAATTTACGTTAATTTCTGCTCGTTTTGAGTTTGACTCGGTTAATTATTGTAATTTCTGTTCGTTTTGGGTTTCATTTATTAATCGATGCTATTTTGTGGTAGTTTCACTCTTGGTAGATTATTTGATTTTATTTTTGCTAATTTTTTGTTAAATGGAGTTCTTTACTTTTCTTTGAAAAACTTATTTTGTGGAAAAAGTTTTTTTAATTAATATTCAAGTAAAAGCAGCAAATAACTCGATAATTCCCCAGGAAGCACATTGTCTAGGATAATAATATTTTTTTAAATGTCTATGAATAATGCTTTAAAGAATTATACCGTGATTTTGCGGTTTTTGCGATGATAAGAGAATGACCAGACCAGACCTTGGCAATAAGACTCATAACTGAAAAGTGTAGACTTCTGAAATCTTTTCAATGCATATTTTACTTATTATGAATTGTCGATTGTTTCAGGCATCAACAAGTGTTAGTAAATGCATTGTCGTTAAAGCAGCTAGAGTTGCTACGTTACAACCAAAACCATCATCTCCCATTCCATTTAGCAAAATCTTCTCTTCCAACCTCTGCTCGAGCTTTTGACTTTGACCCCTTTTAAGAATACAATTTACCTTTATTTCTATCCTCCAGCCACCGAAACATCGATCTGGCGCCCTTTGTGCTAGTAATGAGTCGAAATATACTTGCTTGTTTTAGTTTCTGTCCTCAAGGACTGGATTCGATTTTCATCTCTCTTTATAAATTATTGTTTCAGATTTTTTTAATTAAGATCACAGCAGAGTTTGGGAGAGAAGAGGGCTTAAATGGAGAAAATAATTTCGTCAGCCACATTGTCTTCCTATAACAAAACAAATTTAAGGAAACAGAGGCCAAGAATTGCATTTTTGAAGAATCTCAATATTATCAAATGAAAAAAGTAAATATTAGACGAAAAGCAAAACAATGGCAAAAAGAATATGAGATGAAAAGTAAATAACGGACGAAAAGAGCCGTCCCTTCTTCAACACTACAAGAGAAATTTGAAGAATATAAGATCGAATGGGAAATTTGAACTTCATTTCATTAATTTCTTTTTTTATTTGGACGGGAGCTACAACCTTCCTAGATGTAGGGTATACAAATGAGTTGAAGATACAAAGTTTAATTGTGGTTAAAAAGAATGTTGTATTTTTTCATTTTGAGGAAAATTCAAAGCTTATATTGTTTATTTGCAATAAAAATGTCAGTTGAACATCAAATAGCTACAAAAATAACCGAAAAATCAGTAGATAGTAAACAAGAAAATAACTAGGAAGTCGAGAGAAAGAAAACAACTAGAGGTAAAATTTTCGACATTTATGCTGAAGATTGTATTTTTTTTTAATATTAATGCCGTAAAGTCAGAAATGGCTTTCTTTTTTTCTGTAATCTCTTGTTTATTTAACAGAACATGGTCAAATCTGCCCTACAGAGTTAAGCTTATTAGAAAAATTGGCCAATGAAAATAGCTTTTAGGAGGCATTTAGGACTCGCTATTGTGAACTAAAAGCGGTATTTCCCCTTAATAAGGACTCATGAGAGTCCTTATTAATGTGGAAAAATTCCGCATTAATAAGGAATCCATGAAAGACTATGAGGCTGAGAAAACTTGCCTGATTTTCAAAAAAGGGGGGGGGGGGGTAAAAGGTTCTAAGAGTCAAAGAAAGTTAATGAAAATTACGCCATAGGATTCAGCGTAATAGAGAACCCTGATGTTGAGGTTTCCAGCTCCTAGCTGCAAAAATGTAGATTTTTGCATTTTTTTGTCATAAGAAAAGATCATGGAGGCGTGTTTATTTCAATTTTTTGTTTGTTTTCTCCCTAGGGAAGATTATATCGAGCCAATAGTTCTAGAAAATCAGGAGAAAGCTAATTTGAACGGAAATTAAAAGCTTTAGTGTCCTTTTTTAAACCAAAAAGATTGGAGGGTAACTAGCCCCCCTCTCACGTCTATTTTCCCTAAAAGTATTTGGTCAAAATTTCAAAATAGCTATTTTGTTCAGCATAGTTAACAAGTCCCACAACAATGCCTTTGGAGATAACATGATCCCCCCCCCAGCTCCTGGAGATAGGTCTTGAAGTTATTAAATTTGTCCTTTGTTTACACATAGTTTGTTAGGTAAGTATGCAATTTTTTTGGAGAGGAGGGGGGTTTGTGCATTAGGTTGGTTTCCATGGGTATAATTTTTTATTTGGAGGTAAATTTTCTTGGGTGAATTTTCCACGGTAAATTTTACACTGGAGGACTTCGACCAAATACTTTTATGAAATTATTTTTATTTGTCTTACTTTTTCTTTGTCTACTCAATTTTACATATGGGTATGTTTCGGGGGAAACTTTCAGCATGTTTGAATTACTGGGAAATAATTTACATGGACGGAAGGATTTCCGGAGTGATCAGAAAAACGATCAGAGCTTTTTTTTCCAATAAAAGTATGCTATAAACATTTTTTCAAGAGGAGTAAGGAAATAAAATAGCGTACCCAGGCCTAAAAAGAGGAATAAGTTACACATGCCTGAAATGAGGTGGTCACATATAAACCGAACCAGATTAGAAAGTAAATCCAAAGGGTCATTTTTGTTGCCTTTAGTCATTTTAGCCTTCTTCATCAGAGGGGATGGGAGCTCCTAACTTCTTGGAAATAGAACATATATCTAAATACACTATCTGCTATCAGTCAAAGATAGTGAGAAGTTATGCCATTACAACGCTCTTTTTCCAGCTTAATGGCCTTAAAGCGCTTAAACAGATATTCCAATTCTCTGGTCCTTGCAACTTTAACTAGGGTCTATAATGGTATGCAATAACAAGCTAAACTTTGTTTTTTTATTTCTTTGTAGCAGTTTTAGCATTCTAGCATATTCCACAATCTTTTTCAAAGTTTTGTGTATCCGCATACTTCGTATAAACCCGGTACCTGAAGTATGCTAATAAATATTATATATTCCAAATAAATATATACCAAATAAACAAAAACACTTTTATTGATTATACCAAATAAACGAACAAAATTCACTGTACGAAAGACCCAATTTCAACAGCCCAGCTTAACAGCTAAATAAATGAAGAAACATCTCTGAATTGGAACGGTGAAACACTGTGGGGGTCTGTGACTCCCATAGGAGCCGGCTTTTATCCCCCCTCCCCCGAAAAAATTAAAGAATTAAAAAAAAGGCAAAGATACATCCCTCGGGATTATACGTCAATTTATAACCATACACACCGTGTCTGTACCTTAGGACTAATTCTGAATTTATCTGAAGGTTCAATGATGGTTATGGTATTTTGACATTAAAATGTCCCCTTTGAAGCACCCCCTCCCTTCCTAATTGCGAAAGAATCAGATAACCCCATTTTAGAGGTTTAGAGAGAGCTCTAGTCTTTTGTTTATAAGTCGAAAGTGGTTGGCGACCATCTAGGCAAGGGAAGGTATTTTCTACGAGAGTATTTTCTGGAAGGCTATTTCCCATAGGGGAGTGTGTTTTCAACGGGATGGGGATATTTTCCACTGGAGTGGGGATAATTTACGGGGATTATTTTACAGGGGGGGGGGTAAAGATCTATACCCGGCTCCCGGCTTCTAGAGAGTTTATTTATCACTAACAGAAATAATGAGACCAAATAATAAGAACTCACCGATTTAGCTTGACAATCAGGAGACTTGGAAATCCAACTATATTCGCCAATCTTTTGCAACCTCTATTGCCGCATTTGTCGCACCTAAAATACAAATAAAAAAAACAATTTAGCCTGCAATAATAAATTAGTGTTTCTACGAAACCTTACTTAGTCATCGAAACCTTCAGTTCCAACAGTTAATTTGATCTCCAAATCCTTCTAATCGAAGAGTGATGCAACTTTACGCTCACTCATCTTTACCAACTCAGGCCATCCTCATCCAGGCGTAAACTCTCTTCATGCTATCCGTAACAATTATATTAATAGCTAGTCTATATACAAGTATTAAAACTAAGAATTCATACAATAGAAAAAAAGTTTTTCAAAGGAGCATCAATAAAAATTATAGTGAATATAAATTATTACGTATATGAGGGGGCCGCCCCCTTCAATACCTTGCTTTTTACGCTAATGTTTGAATTTTGTCCCAGTTTCTTAAGAACAGTTGTCAGATATCTGATGAAATTTCGTTATTTAAGTTGACAGATTTCAAAGAAGTTCAAAGATTTGCAACGCAGATATTTATTACTTAACGTTCAGGAAAAGTGTGATTCATCTGAAAACAAGGGAAATTAATCACCTTTAATGGTTTGTTACAACAGTAATGGTTTTTGTAGAATACTGAAAAACTGACCATTGGGGTTCAGTTGCACAAGGGTTCAGTCACAAGAGGGTTCAGTTTCATGAGGTTTAGTTAAATGTGGTTTAGCTGCACTGGGGTTCAGTTGCACGAGGGTTCCGTTGCACGAGAGTTCTGTTGCATGGGGGTTCAGTTACTCGCACACTGTGATGTTCTTTCAACTTCTCGAGTTTTTAATTGAGTATCATTTCATTTTACTCAATCTGGGCATTTGATGGCAGCAATTTCTGGTTGAAATATATTTGAATTATTATGGGACCTTATTTCTGGCCATCATAAGTGTAATATGGCTCTTGATTTAATTCTGACAAAATCGTTTTTTGGAAACTTTGTATAATTATTTAGGCTACATTATTTTTTTGTATTTAATGTAAAAATTACTTATTCTATCTGTTTCAAATCAGTCGACGCTTTTATTGTCACGGCTTCATCTATTTTATGTTTGTTTGTAAATTATCTCTGATGTCTCTGATGGTCCGATTTGGATTTTTTTATTTTTTATAATTAAGTAATCATTGTATGCTAATGTTTGCCATTAAATAAATAAGAAAAATACTTTATCACAAACAATAGAAGAACTATGTGAATGTTTAACAAAAAAACCTTTACCGGAGGGGTTGTGCTGTCCTCTCAACTCATTGAGTCAAAATATCATAGTGGTTTTTGGTAATAAATGAAGGTGTTTATCGTCGTTTCACAGCTCTTCAGCCAGGAATTTCAATAGGGGGAGGGACAAGGGTCAGCTATCTTGTGCTTTCGTACACCTGACTTGTTTAACTTTTCCAGATTTTGCTTCGTTCACATTTTGAACTGGGTTAACTGTGGCTGAGCTTACAAAGTCATACCACTGACCCCCACTCAAACCAAATGAACGATTTCAATTCTTGGACTCTTAATTGTATGTGTCATAGTCATCAAATTTATCTAGACTTCAGTTAAATTAATTAAAATTAAATATTTAACTCAGCTGATATAAGAGATATGCCAAAGTATCCCAGCTCTCATTGAGCCTTTAAATTCGGAATTTTGAGGGGAAAACGAGGGGAGGCTGGAAGTTGGAGATAGACATTGATGTAGAGTCCCCAGCGCCGTAGCCAAGACTTTTGTTTGGGGGTTAATTTTTTTTGGAGGGAGACAGGACACAACAAAATTTAAATAATGAAAAATGTGGCTTTGAAATTTTTTACCTCTTGATTTCTGAAAATATTTCTGGTCTACACTTATCTAGAAAGTAAAGAATAACATTAAACCTCTCAGTTGGCAGAGTTTATTCCGTATAAGAGTGGACCTTCCTTCCTAATCAAAACCTCTACCTCATGGCCGCAGAAGCTTTGGAGGGTACTCATTACCTTGAAAATTGATATTTCTAGTACTTTTCTTATAAGTCGAAAGTAGGGATAATTTTTACGAGGGATATTTTATGGAGGGGAGTAAATTATGGCTCTTGGAGAGCACGGAATCATGAAAGGATGTAAAATTCAGCTACATTTAGATTATGGTAATGAATTGAATTTAGTACGTTTTAAAATGAAAAATAATTTTTTTTTGTTTATATTCGACAGAAAAATATTTACACTTTGTTTGTATAAAAATATTTCGATCTGATTTGGTGCTTCATTCTCCCATTTAAAAGGTGCGTCCTTATTAACTTAGTAAACTTAGACGCAAAATCTCTATTTTGCCTCTACTTTGAACACTACAATAGTTTTCAGGCTAATTTTGACTCTGTGGGACACTATAATTAAGTATATATTCGTTTTATTTTTTTTTAAATGATAGTGTATGACATTTTATTTTGCTTAAAAAAGTGACAGCAACAGGGGTTATATAAAATAAATATAAATTATCTTTATTAATATTATTCTGTCAAAAATAAAGTGGCGGTGTTGTGCACACTCACTTCCCAGATTGAATAAGAAAAAAACTAAGATGCCAAAGAGATTAAGTAATAGCGACAGGGAAATCAAAATAAATCAGGAAGCAATTAAGTAATACGAAAAGGAAATCAAAATCTGACTTGACCTTGTGACCTCCTTTGTTTCATGTTTTAAGGTATTTCAGTAATTTCATAAATTTTAATTGGTAAGAAGAGCAAAATATCCTTGGAGGCAACATCCAAAAAATTTAGCGTTCCATTCTTTTGTTCGCTATATTTCGCAACCCTTTGCCATCATACAAACGTCGATTTTTTTTTCTTTATTGCGTTTTGACTGGGTATCATCAGATTTCATCTGAAATTCCATAAAGACAACATGTTTTTAGTCCCCATAGCCCAATAAACTCATTGACATAGGAAAGACATATATTCTATGACCTTTCACTATCGTAAAAGTGTCAAATTCCACTTTGCTTGAAAGGAATTTTCATATATCCCTGGGAAGAATATTGGTAAAATTCCTTAAACCATTTCCTGCTACGTTGAGTTAATTGAGCAAGTCAGTAGAACACCCTTATCCAATACAGAACGTACATAATTTATTCATGGATTATTGATCCACTAAGGGGACAGATTCCTGAGAAATTGATTTCCATAATCGATGGGGAGCAGATTTCTGGGAAATTGATTTGCATAATCGACTGGCACAAGAAACATGAGGGGATTTCATTTTTAAATGTGGCTTCTCTGGTTTTTAGGTCTGAGAGATAAATATTAATATTTAATCGAAGCCATAATAGTGTAACTAGGAACACCTTAGATTTTTTCAGAAATTCATACGAGATCATGACAGATTGAATATATTTTACGCGGGAAATGGTTTCCTGGGAATTTCAAATGTGCCATTGCAGGGAGGCCGAAACAAAGGAACACGCAGAAATTATTTTTAGGGGATTATTTGGGCGAAAACAAATTCATCGGCATTTAAGGGATTTTTTGGGCGAAATAGTTTGATACATTTTAGGAGATGATTTGACGTGAAATTCTGTGGTCGTTATAATACATAAGTTCCATTTGAATACTGTTGTAAGGTCCCCTACCCAAACCCCAAAGGGGACCCCCGCCCAACTTTTTGCCCCTCCCCCATTTTTTACACTTTTTTTGGCGCACTTGAGACACAAAAGGGCCCCCCTCCCCCCAGGCCCCAAAACGCCTCCCTCCCCCGCCTCTCCCCATTTTTTAAAATACTTTTTTGCGTACTTGAGACACAGAAGGGCCCCCTGCCCACAACTTTTTGGGCCCCTCCCGCCACCCAACTTTTTAGGCCCTTCCCCCATTTTTTATGCTTTTTTTAGTTTTTAACTTTTCTTTTTTTTAACATTATATTTTTTTCAACTTTTTTTTTACATCTCTTCATAGTTTACCTGGTCACTATTACATTCTGAAGATGTTTCAAAGTTCATTTTTGGATTTCTTTAGTTGAAATGTAAGAGTTGGAATATTTCAGTAGTGTTATGTGGTGGTTTATCGTGCCACTGTTACATTCTCTTGATGCTTCAAAGTTCATTATGGATTTCTTTCATTGAAATGCAAGAGTTGGAATATTTCAGTAGTGCTTTGTCATAGTTTACCTTGTCACTTGGATATATTTGTGGAAAAGCTGGGCGTGAAAGGGGGTTAGTTGCCCTCCAATCACTTTCGACTATTAAAAAGGGCACTAGTCCTTTAAATTTCCGATCGAATGAGTCCTTTTTGGAGTTTCTACGACAAACATTTCTATAGGAACCTTATCACCAGTCACCTCACTTATTTTGTCGCTTCAGTCATTCTGTCTCAACTGTCACCTCAGTCATTACCACTGCCTGACTCTGGTTACAGTCAGCCACATCTGTACCAAGTTCAACTGTCGATCTTACATCTGAGTTAAACTGATCTAAAGCTTGATTTTTCAGAATACTACTGATGCTGCAGAGAACCTCTGCAGCATCAGCAGTGCTGTATGATGTAGTTGTAGTAACAGGCATACTGGAGAGGTCAGCAACATTCTCAGGTTGATTGTCATCATCCGAGGTTACCTCAGAAGGAACATACGTTTTGTTATTGTCCTCGTCATTATCACTTTCAAGATCTTAAAGTTCAGAAAGACTATCTCCAGAATCACTCTTGCCAGAAGGTAAATTATCGAGAACTTCTGCAACATCTAAAAGCTTCAATCTACTTGGTTGTGGCATCTGAAAGAAAAAGATATATACAAAAAATTTTCAGGTATGTATTATACAGGATTAACAGGACGCCTCCAAAGCGGCACAGACTTCAACCTGGTCAGCGATATTTTACTATTATGACACGCAATAGAATATGAGGCTAAATCAATTCACGGTCAAGCAACTGAAGAATGATAGCTAAGGAAGTAAACGATGAGGTGATGAAAGAGGTTGTGATTGTTTGAGAAAAAAAAGAAGTAAAACGGAGGCGGACAGTAGGGCCAATTTTTGGCCTATTTTTAAATTGGGCTGGTTCTGCAGCATTAAATCCTCTAGCCTCTCTCTTCATCATTATAAGATGATATCCAAGTCAACCCTTGAGGAGACTAATCTGCTAGTGAATCTTCTGTCAAGTCCCAGTGCTGTAGCCTCTGCAATAAAAAGATGAATGAACCATCCTTTGGTATTTATAGACCTCACACTTTACTTACTAAGTAATTATTAATAATTAGTATAATTTATTAGTAATTATTCAGTATTAAGCTATTAAGTAACCTTTCAAACAAATCTAGTGAGATCTAAATAGTGAGAAAACTATTTGTCTTGTTTCGTCTAGTATTTTCATTCGTTAACTTTGTTTCTTTATTTTTTAATCTTCGTTTCTTTGTTTCTTCGTTTTATTTATTCTGAAATGGTCTGTTGTCTATTTCAAAAGCCTGCCACCTGTCAGACCCAATAGGATGCAGATAGCAGTGGTTTACAGTAGTAGCCAGCTGTAAAGGGTTAGCAAATAGTTTTCCTGCGGTTAAAACAACAATCTTTTCTTTTGTTTTGCTGTGTTGTGCTTTTACCAGCCGATTAGTAAGTTCAGAAATTTTTAAGAGTCTCAAAGTATATCACTGAACTAGAGTTTCATAGATATAAAAGCAGAGCTTCCACTTTAATATTTTCTTATGTTTAGGGTCATGCTCTGTAATAATAATAATAAATATAAAAAAACAGCTTTCGCGTAGAAGTGTGAAAAAAGCGAGAATTAAAATTGGCCTCCCATTTTTCAGTACATTTTTTTTCCAACTTGTGTAACAAAATTAACTTTGCCACTTCTAATGCCCTGGGAAATATACTTCTATTCATTTAACTGTTTATTAGGTGGCATAACCTAATGTTAGGTGGCAAAGGTTGGATTAGACTTCTTTTTGTTGCTTTAACAGCCTTCATTGTATGCCGTCAACCATCAACTTGTCTAATTGAACATCTTACACTTCTCACAATTTTTGATGCCTCTACATCACAACACTCAGGAAGTAGATGACGGTGTCCCATTTTCCTCCTGGTGCACAAGGTGAGAGGGTATTACCTAATCTTTAACAAGCTTTCCACGGAGGAAATTTTCATGGGGGAAGGGATATTGCTGTGAAGGGAGCGCTGGATTTCCCAGCATTATTTAAAAAAACATTTCAGAGAGATTGAAAGTTGGAGTCAATTTTCCAAGAAACCGGACACAAGTCAGAAAACTGACCTGTTTCTCTAAATACTTGAATTATGCAGGTTTATCTTAATTTTGGCAAGTTTTTTTGCAGAAAATAAATTTCAGCTGGGCAAACTTGGGTTCTGATTCTTATTTCGCTTTGGATGGCAAAAATCCACCCAGGTCAGTTGCAGTACCTACAGCCTAAAGCAAAGAATGTTGATTCCATCCAGCAGATTCCAGAAAGAAAATATAGGTTAATCACTTGGACTGTATTACAAAGATATAAAGCAAAAAGAAAACTCTAAATACATACCTCACAACAGAATCTAATCAAGTAAGATTGCAGTTTTCTAACTCTCTCCTTCCAAAACAAACAGTCTTCTTTTCTTCTTTCGCTGATGTCAGTAATGAAAAAATCGCCAAGTAGAATATTTTTGCTCGTAGGACAAAATTGCTCACAAATTTTTTAGAATTTGCTACCGCAGAACAAAACTGCACGCTTCGTAGCGGGAAAACTATGGAACGTACAGCAACGCAACCTAAACCATTCGAAAGCGGGTAAAACATGCGCAAGATGATGTAGAGCATCTAAAAAAATCCTTAATGTAGTAGGACAATTTTGCCCTGAGGTCACGATTTGAGCTTTCATTTTCTTTTTAATCCCACCTCATCTCCTATGGCACCAATAATTAGAAAAAAACTATTTAAACATTTACAAAAACTAGATGCCACCTACACTTTAAATTACTATAACTGATACCATTAACTTTTTAGTCATAAAATGAGCAATTAATATTCTATTATTAATATCTCCCCATCCTAAACAAGACTTAGCAGCTTCGTTATTCATCATGAGCCCTACCACCTGTCTATCTACCCCGTCCTTCCTGCCTGAGTAAACGAATTCTATATCACCTAATTTTAGGCTTGCTACCCCTGGGATATGAGTTTCTGAAACTCCTAATAAGTCCAGTTCGGATTGTCTAAATTCGTCAGTCAAAATGTCAATACGATGGTCATTTTTTAACGTCGTAACATTCAAAGTTCCAATTTTCATGTTATTGAGATCATTGAAATTATTTTGGCCTCAGGAAAAGCAATGATCCCGGACACCAGTGCAGGACGGGGATCACATATCTTCTCAAGAACACACCAAAGTGCTTAAGCCCGCTAAAAACCGGACAGCAAGAAGTCCCTGGGACCTCCATCAATGGAGGCTTTGTGCAATCCTGGGCCCATTTTGGTAACAACCTGTTTTTCAGCACTTGGCGATGCTCTTCTATCAACAAGAGTTGAAATCCTGCACAGACAATACCAAACCTATTACCTCCAACTCATTATATATTCATGCCTACATATATGATGCTACTACGGGGAGGCAGCCCATAACAGGTAAATTAGCTAAATTAGCCCATAGTAGATAAGTAAATAAATTATTAGGTTAATGTAGTATTTCATTTAAGTGTTTTAAGATGATCGCTGATCAAAGTTTATGGTATTTGTACTTTTTATTTATGTTATTATACTGTGTGTATTTGTGTATTTTACGGGTCATATATTTGGCTTTATAAAACACTTATCTATAAATGAATTTTTTCCCCCAGAGGCACATTGTATGGAAAAGGCAGTCGTATAAACTTCGGAGGGGCTCATTTGCTCGGCAATACGAAATTTGACTTTAAAACACACTTATCTATCAATATATCTAATATGCAGAATAATTGTACCAAACAAATTTTGCATACAGACCCGCTACAATTTACCCCCCCCCCCCTAATGTGCAAATCGATTGCCCAAATTTGTTGTTAAAGTAATTAAGAAACTAACGAAAAAACCAGAAAACATAAACTTGAGTGAGTGGCGCGTAATACACAAGTACCGAAATTTCTTCCCCCTAATGAAATTTAAAAATAAAAATCAAATAAAATTCTCAGATTAGGAAAGCCTTATTTTCCATGGAGGGTATTTTGTGGGGGGGGGGGGTATTTTCTGGGGGTACTTTCTGAGGGCATTTTCCGCGGAGGGAGGAGGCTATTTACCGGAGGGGGTATTTTCCAGGGTTTTTTTCCGGGGTGGTATTCTCTGGGGGGGGGGGTAAATGGAAACCCATTTTAAACTATAGTTAACTATGCTCCTTCTGGCATTCTGCATTTACAACTATTTGACTCTGCATTTTTCACTTTCATCGGATGCGTTCCAATTGTTAAATTTTGTTACTAGTAATTAATTATTTATATTTGCTGATACATTACCAAAGATTAATATTGTTGACCAACCGTCTAGGGCCGAACGAAAAGCAAGTTGTCCCTGAATAGGGTGGTAGGATGTCAATAGTTAAATGAATTGGTAACTTCTTGGAAGGCTGTAAGGGTAAGGCTTGAATAGATTGGTATATAGGAGGAGCGTGTGTAACCCCCTCCCCCTCACCCCTAATAAATATTAATTTCACAAAGTGGACAAAAGAAACTTACCCCCTTTCAAGTTAAACAGAAAAAATGGCCGAAATTGAGAAAATCAAAGGCAACACTATAGCAATGCCTATAGTAAAGTCCATAGGGCTAAAGGGCCAGGAGCCATAGGGCCAGGAGTTAAAGGCAATCAGAGGGCAACTAGCCTCCCCCATTCCCTCTTCCCCAAATGCATCTTTTATCCCCCTCCCCTCTTTCAAAAATTTTTGTCCTACAAAACTCCATATAAAAATATTTTTAAGCTTTTAAAAAAAAAATATGTCACCCCCCCCCCCACCCCGACAATAATCCTGGTTACGGCCCTAGGATAGTGGATCAACTTGCTCAGACATTTCTAGAAAAACAAACTGCTAGCCTATGCTGCTTATCCTGCTTTTAGTTTTACGTCCTATTTTTTCCATAAAGCGGATAGCTTAGATGCGCTGCAGACATAATAAATGTAACTAAATTTGTGTCTCAGTTCAAAATAAAATGTATCATTATTTTATATAACAGCTGGAGACCCTTCAGGTAACTTATTACAAAAGGCTTTTCGGCCTCCATAGGACTACGCATACCCAATTTTTGAAAGGGGAGCTAGGGCTTTTTTCGCTCCGTAAACATAGACTGGTTCAGGTAGTTAGATTTTGGATGAAGATAGTGCAGGCACCACGAGGTAAACCTATTAGAGAGGCCTATGAAGAGCTACTTGCTTCAGGGCGTAAGAGGTCGTGGCCGTTTAGGGTTAAATCCTTATTAGACAGATTAGGACTGTCATATATATGGAATGATGGTAGAGGTCCCGCCATTAGTCAGATTGATATAATAGGAATAGTTAAACAAAGATTAGAAGATCAGGAGATACAGACATGGGAGAATGAAATTGAGAGATCCGAGACATTAAGCGTTTATAAGGATTTTAAAAAGGTGGTTGGCCAGGAGATTTACTTTAAATTTAATTTGCCAAGTAAGTATTTGTCATATTGGTTTCAGCTGCGGGCCGACTGTTTGCCTTTAAGATGGAGGAGTAAAGTATTTGAGAGAGGTAAGGGGTTCCCGGCATCTAGGTACACGTGTCCCATTTGTAATATTGAAGAGGAAAATCTGGACCATTTTCTGTGCCGGTGCCAGAGGCTTACTGATTTGAGGGAGGGTATTTTGGGGAAAAGTAATTTTTCACTTCGGGGCATATTGTCTCAGACAGTACCTAGCCTCATGTGTAGATTATGTAGATTTTGTTGATCAGGCACTAAAGATAAGAAAGGAACTATTGTGAAGAAGGTTTGTTATGGTTTGGAATAAGAATGCTGAAGGGAGTTTTACTTTTGTTTTCCTGATATATTTGATGTATAGTGTATATGGCCCTGTAGAAAGGCTTTTGAATACAGGATTATTATTATTATTATTATTATTATTATTATTATTATTATGTGTGTGACATTGTGTGTAATTATGTGAGTTAGTTTTATAGTATTATGTGTGCTTTTGTGTTGCAATTGTTATGTTATTTTATTTTTATTTGCTATGGGATATGTTTAGTTATTGTTATATATGTTATTATCATGTGTTTTGACTTTATATGCAACTGTGTTTGTTTTTGCCATGGCCCAAAAGGCTTTTGTTCTGCAATAAATATCTATCTATCTATCTATCTATAGATGGCAGTTATCTAAATACACTTAAATACGAGCTGTGCGCTTGCATTTTACCATGAGCGCTTTGATCAGCTCAGGATACATTTTTCATTCTTTTACACAGAGTTAGTTCTAGACCTGGGCAGGGGGCAGCCCCTCTCCTAGTTTTCTGACATTAAATTTCTTTAATTTTTATATTTTCAAAATCCTATTAAGGTCCTATCCAACTGCTATTGAAAGATATGTTACAGTTTTTATTTTTCATACCCCCCCCTCCACTCACTTTATTAGGCCAAAGACAGTTGTTACTTCTACATTAAAAACAAAAATATTGACATTAAACAAATCTAAATATACTTAAACGGACAGTGCGCGCCAAAATTTTTTGACTTTAGCACCAAAACAGACTTTGCAGGACACATATTTCGGCAATTGTGGCACTCAACCAATTGTCCGTGATGGCAACCATGATTGAAGTAAGACACTTCTGAATAATCTGTAAAGGGATTAATTTTAAAAAACTTTTTCCTCAAAACAAGTTTTTCAAAGAAAAGTAAGCAGCTCCATTAGGCCAAGAATGAGCAAAAATAAAGTGAAATAAACTTCCAAGCATAAAACTACCACAAATCACTATCAATAAATAAAGTAAACTCAAAATGAACACAAATTACAATAAATGGCCGAGTCAAATTCAAAAAAAGCAAAACTTAACACGAGTAAGGCTGATAACCCCCATGCCTTCTCAAGACCAGAACATAATTTGCGCTTTAATAAAAAAAACAAATGACCGTGGATTTTCAGTTCGGTTGACAGTTCAAATATCTAATATCCGTTCCTTAAAGTTTTGATAATTTTTATTTATGAAGGTAAGAAAAATGGAAACTTTTAAAACGTATTTTGTTTTCAGTAAAGCGCAAATTATGTTCTAGTCTCAAGAAGGCATGCTGGTCTCACACCTATCAGCTTTTTGTTAATTTTTGCAAATTTTGAGTCTGACTCGGGTATTTATTGCAATTTCTGTTTGTTTTGAGGTTAATTTATTTATTGATAGTGATTTGTGGTAGTTTACGCTTGGAAGATTGGTTGACTTTATCTCTGCTCATTCTTGGCTTAATGGAGCTCTTTACTTTTCTTTGAAAAACTTTTTTGTGAAATTTTTTTTAAAGTTAGTCTATTTACAGATTATGAAGAACAGGCTCACCTGTAATTACGGTTGCCACCACGGACATGGGAGCTGGCAAGGGGGGCAGGGGGGCATGACCCCCCTGGAATTTTTGACTATAGAGTAATTATAAGGAAACCAAAGGAAAGAGAGCAGAATACGGAAGAACCATGGAAAAAAGGTTTGCTGCCCCCTAGTTGGCTGCCTCCCAATAGATTTTGACCAATAATAAGAAAAATGTAAGTTCTAATTTGTGAATGAGTAACCCTTGACCAGTTTTCCACAAAACTTTTTTCTGAAAATTTTGATTGAATGTGTTTGGGGAAATAGAGGGCGTGAGATGGGCGTTAGTTGCCCTCCAAATCACTTTTGACTATTAATTAGGGCACTAGTGCTTTCAATTTCCAATCGAATGAGCCCTTTTTGAAGTTTCTACGAGAACACGTTCTATAAAACCCTATATGCCCCCAGGGTATAACTTACAGCCCATGTACTGATGTCTGGGGGGGGGGGATTGTCATCTTGAAAGACATAATTTCTGGACTTTTCAACTACTTTGAACAAAATAGTTATCTCAAAATTTCTATTGGATGTTTTTGGGGAAATGGTGAGTTTGAGAGGGGTCTTAGTTTTCCTCTAATCACTTTAAATATTAAAAAGGGCACTAGCCCTTCAAAGTTTTGAAGTTTTCAAAGTTTCTATGACAACGTTCTCTATAAAAACCTTATATGCCCCCAGGGCATAACTTACAACCCTTGCAATGAGGGGTGTTTGTCTGGGGGGGGGGGGGGCTATAATCCTGAAAGACATAATAGCCAGAACTTTCAACTACGTTGAGAAAATGGCTATCTCAAAATTTGGATTGGATGTGCGGGGGGAAATGGTGGGCGTGAAAGGGGGTTAGTGCCCTCCAATCAGTTTCAACTAGCCTATTAAAAAAGGCACTAGCCCTATCAATTTTCAATTGAATGAACCTTTTTTGAAGTTTCTACGACAGTATTTTCTATAAGAAAAACCTTACAACCATTTCCATGAAAGCTGCAGAGAGGGAGGGGGGTTGTCTTCCTCAAGAACCTGATTTCAAGAACTTTCATCTACGTTGAACAAAATGGCTGTCTCAAAATTTGTATTAGATGTGTTTTGGAAAATGGTGGGCGTGAGAGGAGGGTTAGTTGACCTCCAATCACTTTCGACTATTAAAAAGGGCACTAGCCCTTTGAATTTCTAGTTGAACGAGCCTTTTTTCAATTTTCTACGACAAAGCTTTGAATAAGAACCTTATTTGCCCCCAGGTCATAAATTACAACCCTACCATTGAAGACTGTGAGAGGAGTGTCCTGCTCAAAGATATAATTTCAAGAACTTTCAACTGTACTGACCAAAATGGCTATATCAAAATTTTGATTGGGTGTGCTTTGGGAAATGGTGGGCGTGGAAGGGGTTTTAGTTGCCTTCCAATCAAATTCGACTATAAAAAAGAGCACTAGTCATTTCAATTTCCAATTGAATGAACCCTTTTTGAAGTTTCTATGACAGCGCTTTCTATAAAAACCTTGTATGACCCCAGGGCATAACTTACAACCCTTGCCCTGAGGTCTGTGAGGGTTGTCATGCTCAAAGACCTAGTTTCCCAAACTTTCGACTATGCTGAACGAAATGGCTATTTTAAAATTTTGATTGAATGTGTTTGGGGAAAAATTGGGTTTCAGAGGGGGGTTAGTTGCTCTCCAATAATTTTCGACTATTAAAAAGGGCGCTAGCTCTTTGAATTTCCAATCGAATTGTACCATGAGTAAAATGCGATGTATTTAAAATACCAAAATAAATTTTCTTCTTTCTAAAGATAATTCCGACTTCCTATAATTAAGTTAAACCTAGTTTCAAAAATGAAAAGTCCTTAATCAGCAAAAAAAAAGATTTTTTATCGCTACAGAATGAGCCCTTTTTGAAGTTTCTAACGACAAAGCTTTCTATAAAAACCTTATGAGCCCCCAGGGCATAACTTACTACTCTTGCCGTGACGGTTTTGGGGGGAGTGTCCTCCTCAAAAACATAATTTTTATCTGGAAATCAACTATGATGAAAAAAATGACTATATACAAAAATTTGTGGATGTGTTCGGGGAAATGGTGGGCATGGAAGGTGTTTTAGTTGCCTTTCAATCACTTTCGACTATTAAAAAGGGGACTAGCAATTCCAATTTCCAATCCAATGAGTCCTTTTATAAGTTTCTACGACAACACCTTCGATACGAAGTGCCCTGGTATGGAAAAAAATACATTGTGCCAACATCGTTCTTTACTTAGTGGGCTTTACTTAATGGGCTTGGGGGAAAAGGTATGTGGGGGGGGGCTAGTTGCCCTTGGATATCTTTTGACTCTTAAAAAGTGAACTATAACTTTCAATTTCCAATCGAATGAGACCTTTCTGAGGTTTATACGAGCATCTCTTTCATAGAAACCATATACGCTCCTAGGACAACATTTACAACGCCTACCTCTGGGCCCAGGGGGGTTGTGTTGACACCGGAATATTTTTTATTTTATTTTTGAACAATTTTCAAAAAACTAGCTGTCTCGAAATTTGTAGCAGATGAGTCTGGGAAAAAAGGGCGAGGGGGGGGGGCTAGTTGCCCTTAACTCTCTTGACTGTTAAAAAGTTTATACCAGCATCCCTTTCATAAGAACCATACATGCATTTAGGGTATAAATTAAAACGCCTTCCCCTGGGCCCTGGGGGATTGTTAGGACACCAGAGTTTTTCTTATACAACCTTTGAACTATTTTTAACAGAATATCTAATGAAACAAGGGCGGGAGGGGGGGGGTCAGTTGCCCTTAACTCTCTTGACTGTTAAACTGTGAACTAGAACTTTAGTTTCCAATCAAATTAGCTCTCTATGAAGTTTGTACGAGCATCCCTTTCATAAGAACCATACATGCATTTAGGGCATAAATTAAAACCTTCCCCTGGACCCGTGGGGATTGTTAGGACACCAGAGTTTTCTTATAAAACCTTTGAACTTTTTTTAACATAATGTCTACCTCAAAATGTTCATCAGATGGGTATGGAAAAAGGTGGCCTGGGGGGGGAGGGGCTAGTTGCCTCGGATCGCTTTTTAGTATTAAAAATAGAGTTCGAACTTCCAATTTCCAATCAAACGAGCCCTCTCTGAAGTTTATACGAGCATTCCTTTCATAAAAAACCATATATAGCCCAGGGCATAGCTTACAACGCCTGCTTCCAGGCCCCGAGGGATTGTGTCCACACCTGCATTTTTGTTATCTGACTTTTTAGTTTTTTTTTAACTGAATACTTATCTCAAATTTTTTATCAAATGCGTCTGGGGAAAAAGGAGCGTGGGGGGGGTCTAGTTGCCCTCCAATCTCTTTTGACTCTCAAAAACTGAACTAAAACTTTCAATTTCCAAAGAAATAAGCCCTCTCTGAAGTTTATTCAGGCATCCCTTCCATAAAAACCAAATATTCCCCCAGCGCATAACTTACAACGCCTGCCCTCGGGCCCCAGGGAGGGGGGGTGTCGAACACGGAGCTTTCGTTATATGGTCTTGGAACTATTTAAAAAAATTACGATCTCAAAGTTATGGTTTTGAGGAAAAAAGAGCGTGGAGGTGGGGGTGGGGGCTAGGTGCACTCCAATCTGTTTTGACTCTTAAAAAGTGAACTAGAACTTACAATTTCCAATCAAATGAGCTCACTTTGAAGTTTATACGAGCATCCCTTCCATAAACGTCATATAGACCCCCAGGGTTTAACTTACAAAGCCTTCCTCCGGGCCCTTGGGGGTTGTGTCGACACCGTAGTTTTCATTATATGATCTTTGAACTCTTTTAACAAAATAGCCATCTCAAATTTTCATCGGATGCATTTGGAAAAATGAGGTTTGGGGGGGGGAGCTGGTTACCCTCCGATTTCTTTTGACGCTTAAAAAATGAACTAAAACTTCCAATTTCCAATCAAATGAGCCCTCTCTGAAGTTTTTACGAGCATTCCTTCCATAAGAACCATATATACCCCCAGGGCATAACTTATAACCCTTGCCCTGATGACTATGGGGGGGGGGGAGTGTCCAGCTCAAAGATATAACTTCAAGAAGTTTCAACTACTTTCGAACAAAATGGCAATCTGAAAATTTGGATTGGATGTGTTTGGAGAAATGTTGGGCGTGGAACGGGTGTTATTTTCCTTCCAATCACTTTCGACTATTAAAAAGGGCACTAGTCATTTCAATTTTCTATAAACTTTGCCGTTTTAGAAGTTTCTACGGCAGAGTGTTCTATAAAACCTTATATTCCCCCCGGGCATAACTAATAACCCTTGCCCTGAGGGCTAGGGGGGGGGGTTGTTATTCTCAAAGACCTAATTTCCAGAACTTTCAACTATGTTGAACAAAATGGCTATCTCAAAACTTTGATTGGAGGTGTTTTGGGAAATGCTGGGCGTGAGAGGGGGGTTAGTTGCCCTCCAATCACTTTCGATTATTAAAAAGGGCACTAGTCCTTTAAATTTCGCATCGAATGAGTCCTTTTGGGAGTTTCTACAACAAACCTTTCTAAAGGAACCTTATATGCCCCCAGGGCATAACTTACATCCCGTGCCCTCAGGGCTGTGGGGAAAGTGTCTTCCTCAAAAACATAATTTTCTATTTAGAAATCAACTACGCAGAACAAAATGACAATCTCAAAATTTTGATTGAATGGGTTTGGAGAAATGGTAGGTGTGGAAGGGGTGTTAATTGCCTTCCCATCACTTTTGGCCCTTAAAAAGGTCACTAGAACTCTCGATTTCCAATCAAATGAGCCCCCTTTGAAGTTCATATGACAACCTTCCATATGAAGTGCCTCTGGGAAAAAAATAAATAATAAATAATAAAACATTGGAGCCGGATGGTCTTTACTATAGTGTGGGCTCTGATACTTTTGAATAGTTCAAACTTCCGTTCAATGTTGTAAATGGAGTAGTGTGGTAGTAGTAGTGATGGTAGTTGCAATAGTATTGGTATTACGCAAATATTGCCTTGTTGATCACCTCCCTCATCATTTCCTGAATTTTTCCAATTTAATATTAGCGGTCGGCACCGTTTCTGTTTTTGGCCAAAACAGAAACGGAAAAAGCCGGCAATCAAAAAACGCAACAGAAACGAAAACGTTCAAAAAAAACGGAAATCCTTTTATGTTTTTCCGTTTTTTTACCGAAAAACAGAAACGACCTGTTTTTACTTAAAAAACGGCCGTTTTAACATATATTTCTGTTTTTTTTTCAGTTTCTTTAGATTTACGAGAGTAAAGAGAATATTTATTAATATAGATTAATAAAAAAGACCAAATATACAATAAGACCAAATATATGAAAAGACCACATAAATTAAAATTTATCACTTAAAACATTCAGAGTTCAAGTGACTTTGCAGTCATTCGTGAGCACTGCTTTCGCGTAAAGTACCTAGCAATACTAAAAGCACTCTCACTGGGTACTGAAGTTGCAGGGACTAATAGATGCATACATGCAATTTCACTTAACTCCGGGTAAGCGTAAAAGTTTTCAGACCAAAGTTCTAGTGGATTGGAATTATTTTGTCCTGATCTTCGTCTCTCGCTCAAAAACACAGGAACTCTCTCCTCATATGCCCTGATAATATTTGCTGCCACGCGGTCAATGCTCATACTGTTGGCATTTTGCCTCGTAGAGTTCATCCGTAACCCAGTCATGTCGCGAAACTTAGAAAACAAGCTGTCTTCTTGATCAAGAGTCTCTGGTGACACTTTTCAGTTAGTCTCTGCCTTCGTAGGAGCGACGTCAATAGGGAAAGACGTAGAGTTTGATTGGATTGGATCGAGTTCTTCTGTGCTTCTCTGCTCGGAGATGAATTGCTGGAGAAGCGAGCAGATGGACTGACGAGCTGACTCTCTGTCTACATGTGTCATTTTTTCATAAATTGCAGGATTCAAAAAGCCAGCTCTTGTGAAGAGCATCATATCAAACTTAGGACTGACTGAAAAATATCTCCTGAGCTGAACAACTAGAAGTTCCTTCAGCCCATTGATTGACTCAGCCATAATACTAGTATCTGGAGTCTGACAAAACAACAGTAATCCCTTGATCATCAGCATGACTTTGCTTGCCGAAACATAATTGTATCCACTAGCTATCATTGCTGCCTGTTTGAACGGGCGAAGAACCTCAATGACAGTTTCCATGATGGACCCCTCATTGCTGTGAAGTTCAAGCTCTCTAATCTTAGTGTCACGTAGGTTTTGGTTGAAGAAGTGGCGCAGTGGCTCTTTTCGGGAACAATACCTTTCTATCATGGTAAGTGTGCTGTTCCATCGAACATTCATGTCTTTTATGATGGATGGACTAACATTATATGTCTTGCAGATAGCATCAAAAATATCGTGGGATTTGGAAGATACTTTCAGGATTCTAACCAGCTTTCGTATTTTTACCAGTGCTGGTCCAAGCGTCAATACTTCACTAGAGACGCCTCTTTGTCTAGGTATTGAGCTCTAACTATCGCTGTCAAGGTGTGGATCATTTAATTCTGAGCTACTATCATCATCATTACCGCAGTCGGTATACTCAGTTTCTTCAATGTCATCATCTCCTACAATCAGGTCAGGAAAGTCATCTTGTTCAGCAGTATCAACGTTGTCATCAGATTCTGAACTGGATCCTGAATCATTTAGGTGGGGAACACTCACTAAATCTACCTGGTTTCTGCATTCCCACAGCTTAAGGGTATTAGTCACCACATTATGCAGGTTGTGTGCAAAGCATGAGCTTCGCATAATGGCACCGTCTCTGAGAGCCTATACTATATTAGCTCCCGAATCAGTAATTATAAAGTAGACTTTCCGTAGAATTCTGAACTTCTGGAGGCTACTACGGATTGCACGAAGAATAATGGCGCTAGTGTGAGCAACTTTTAGTCTCTTAAACTCAAGGATTCTATGCACCAAAGTGAGCTTGCCGTCAGTGCTTTTCATCACATAATGAGCTGTAATACCTAGAAAGCCAGACCCCGTTCTTGAAAACCAGCAGTCTAGGGTCAAATTCACTTTCCGGACTTTCTGGAGTTCAGCTTTGAGCTGCTTGACCTTCCTTTTCTTTGCTGTAACTAGATGTCTTGCAACAGTACGAGCTAAGGGGCCAGTAAGACCCCCTGTAAGTTTAGAGATTAGAGCCTTTACTCCTGGTATTTTAAATATTGAAACAGGAAGCTTGTCAATGCAAACCGTTTTGCTACACAACTTGTTCAGCTTCAGCTGCTGCTACTTTGTTGACTTCTAAAAATTTCATATATCCCTTTTCTTTCCAGTGCCTTCAAATCGAATTGGGTTAGTTTCACATGATGTGCAGGCATGCTGAGCTGAGACAAGGCTGTAGAATGTGACTTCTTTGGAACAGTACTTGGTTTAGGTTGTTCAGCAATTTTGTGTTTAGCCATAAGGTGATTTTTAAACGATGTTGCAGACCCCTTTGTTGACTTCACATCTTTTTCGCAGTAATTGCAGGTAATTAGAGTAGCTTTCTTATTCCTGGTCCCAAGTTGCTCCCAGAACTTGACTTTCTTTGATGGAGGGCCCTCTCCAAGTTGTGAGTCAGAACTTGATGAAATATTTCATGTCAGATTTGATGCCATTTATGACAGCATGTGTATCGGTACCTGCAAAGCTTATCATTACTAAGTGCATGGAGCAGTGCAGGTCTAGTTACTCCTGTGATTGCAAATAAGAGTATGAAAGAAGAACAATTCAAGGAAAAAAGACGCTTCTCTGTAGGACAGAGCATAATTTTATTCCATAAGCAAGTATCTTTTTTCTGTATTAGTGAATACTCCTCATATGTTATATTAAGGGAAATAAAAGTATAATATTAAAAAAAGCAGGAAATAGTAAAGCGTAGGCCCAGGACTCTCTGATGTAGCTAGAAGATTTTATAATGCAGATAATAGATTGACTAATTAGACCATTGGAAATAAGCTGCTCCAAATATTTACTAAAGTATATGACATTTTTACGGTAAAGAATATCGAAGCTATTCACATTTCCTTCCTGGGTGCTGCAAGTGAACATGCCTAAAATCAACATGTCATTTGGGAATTTTATACCCTCATGCTGAAGGGTAGATCATCAACACGTTCAGCCTACTCCTTTGTTTAACAGTCCCTTGATTATAAATTTCAATCAACTAATTCAATAATGTTGATGTGAGAAACCAGGGGTAAAGGGGCAGATTAGTTCCTCCTGATCAAACAACTTATTTCTTTCTGTATATTGTTCACTCAATTGGGCTGTAAAGTTGCACATATACTGTCCAGTACAAACAGGATAAAAAAAAATCTCTTGCTGTGGCTGGGTTCCAACCTTTTACTTTTCGTAAGCCTAGTAAGCCCTGCAGCACTAGCAGAGGCAAAATCAGCAAGATTCGTTGAGTAGCTCCTATATCTGACCATTGGATATCAAAGATTTTCTGTAGTTCCGCTTCTGCTAGTGCTACAGGGCTTACTAGGGTAGTGAAAATTAAATGGTTGGAACTCACCCTGTATATCCTGGTTCTGTTGGTAGGCTCTGTGCCCTACACTACAGGGGGAACTAATCTGGGTGAAGGTGCAGTTTAGCAACCCCTGATAAAAACAACTTATTACTTACTGTATATTATTCAGTCAATTGGGCTGTAAATTTGTTCAGATAGGGTTCAGTAGAAGCTGGATGTAAACAAATCACTTCTTAGTGTATATCCTGGTTCTATTTTCAGGGCCTCTGCACCCTACGCTACTGGGGTAGTTAATCTGCACCTTTACCCAACCAGGTAACCATCTACTTACCAAGACTAACCAAAGGGTGTAAATCCAAGTAGACTGCTTTAGATTAAGTTTTACTATGGCGAATGTTTTCTTCAATAGCAAATCTTTTCTTCGGAAGACGAAGACAGCGGTTTTCGATAGATGGCAAGTATCGCTAATCCAGTTCCGCTTCTGCTCATGCAGAAGCTCATTCTCTTCATTAGCAAATCTTTTCTTAGGAAGACGTAAAGACAGCGCTTTTTGATAGATGGCAAGTATCGCTAATCCAATAAAAGTCGCCAGACTGCGCTATGGTGATATTCGTAATAAAAACACGTAAAATCAAGAAAAACGGGTTTAAAAAAAACAGAAACGGCAAAAACGGCCAGAAAAAAACGAAACATAAACAGGAACGGTAATAAAAAAACGGCTACCTTTTTTCTCTTTTTTTCTTTTTCCCAAAAAAAACAGAACAGAAAACGTTAAAAAAAAAACAGAAACAGAAACAGAAACAGAAACGGCGCCGGCCCCTATTTAATATACTCAGTTATTCCTGTGTTACACCCTTTTGACAATCCGCATACACATAACGTGTTTTGATTTAGTGCAAAACTCCCCTTAAATTCTCTGAAAGCCTCGCCTAAATATCCTTCGTCTTCTTGGAAAGGGAAAAAGATATCTTGAAATTCAGATTGTATAATCCCTCTCCCAATAGAAATATCCTCTGGACAATTCAATCTTGGCGAAAATTTACCCCGGACAATTACCCTTAACGTCTCCACGCGTAAAATTGAATCGGTAAAGAGAAAGCAAGACACATAAAAAAATCTTGTATATTAATTCTGACAAATTCACCCCTTGGAAAATTTCCCCTGAAAAGTTCACTCCCCTGGAAAATGCCCTCTCGATGGAATATTCTCCCCGCAGAAATTTCGTTCTCCCCTCCCCACCCAAAAAATGTATGCATACTTCGCAATAACAAATAAAACAATGGGCAAATTTTATAACTTCTAAACCTTTCCCCAGGGGCTGTAGTGGGTCATTTTTTCCAAAGACATAGTTATTGGGCCTTTAAACTATGATGAAGAAAATAGCTATCTCAAAATTTTGATCAAACGGTTTAGGGAAAAAGTGGTGTAGGAAGGGGCCTAGTTGCCCTCTAATTTTTTTGGTCAGTTAAAAAGGCACTAGAACTTCTCATTTCCATTAGAATAAGCCTTTTCCCGACGTTCTCTGCCAACTGGGTCGATACGATCCTCCTGGGTTGATAGAGCTTGAAACCTCTATAGTAGGATTATTTGATACACTGAATATGATGGTGCGATTTTCATAAGAATTTTATGACTTCAGAGGGGTCTTTCCCCATTTTTTCAAAAAGCAGTCACATTTTTCAGGCTCTTAGCTTTTTTTGGGTAAGACTAAACTTAATCAAACTTATTTATTTGGAATCGGCATAATAAGCCAATTCTTTTGATATATCTATTGGTATTAAAATTCCGTTTTTTAGAGTTTCGGTTACTGTTGAGCCAGGTCGCTCCTTACTTACAGTTCGTAACTACAAACTGTTTAATTACCCATCAAAATCCAAACACTGATCATTGAAATATTAGTCGTTTCTTCTGCATTACCGAAAATATTGTATTCATAAAACTTTACCGTTTCACGAAATACAATTAAACAAATATAAAAAATTTTCAACTAGAGGAAGGAGCAAGTTTAAAACTTAAAACAAATATAAATTATTCTGTATATAAGGGGACTGCCCCATTTTCAACACCTTGCTCATTAAACAAAAGTTTTTAGTGCTTTGAAAAATGATTTTTTTTGCCTAATTGCAATTTTTTTTTCAAAATTTGGAAAAAAGGCAAACTTCACAGCAAAGAGTAAGGAGCTAAGGAGGAGAAAACCCGTTTTATACAAAGAATAATCTGTTTATAGGTTTTAAATCTGTTCCTTGCTTAAGTTGAAAACATTTTTTTTTATTTAATTTCTTATTGTTTGCCAAATCATACCCAAGCCTAACCCGGATATAATTTGAAGTACCGGTCCCTTAAATCCCTGGTCAATTGCTTTTAAAATGTGTAAATCAATAATTGTACGCTGATTAGTATCATCTTACGTTTAAGTTTGTAATTTCAATTTTGGATTTAATTTGAATATACTTAAAAAATTGGCGATGAATACAGATTTTTGTGAGAAGTCCTTATTAATATTAATACTAAAGAATTTCGGTTCGATGAAAAGGAGTATTAATGTTTGTATGGATGGAAATTATGTAAGACTTTTGATCTTATACATAAGTGAGGGCATCACACCCTCCACAATAGGATTTTCTTATCGATAAATGAATTGTATACATTTTTTTTAAATAAACTAAAGTACTTCATATAAATAGAAAAAGAAAAATAATACCATTTAAAATTGCTTAAAACTAAGTTCCTATTGCTCATCAGCCTGGCGAGGCTGATAATGACCTGCCTTGCCTTTTCCACCTCTGCTGGTAGATATGGGAATGTAGTATATTAGTTTTGTAAAGAAAAATATTAATTAATTCCTAAAATTCAACATTTATCTGAAGCCTCATGAAGAGTAAGCAGTTTGTCCATTAAAATGTACTTTTCTAGGAATCTACACTACGCCCACCTAAACAATGACTCTCCCTCCTCCCTCATTATAGCTGATACACAATTACAGATCACCAAATGTAGCCTAATTTTATTCAAAATAAAGTGAATCAACATGGTTAAATCCGGTACTGCCACCGTGTGGCATTATTTCTTTTGCAACTGTGGAGCCTGAAGCATAGTTACTGATACTTTTAAATCTGCTAATTTCTCAGGATTTTAAATCGATTGCAAATCCTTCCTCTTCCTGTTAGAGTCGTAGTTTGGTGTCCTAAGCCACATAAGCTGTCACCCAACCACCACTACTATTATTGGCGTGTGCCCGCCCTTCCCCCTGGAAAATTTTCTGCCGGTAACCTTGGATGGGTATCTGCCCTCCGATCACTTTGAATTTTAAAAAGGGCACTAGAACTTCTGATTACAATTCATTGAACACCCTCTGAAGTTTATACGACCACCTTTTCTATAGATACCGTAAATGCCCCAGGGCATAACTTAGAACCATTACCCTGAGGGCTTTGTAGGTGTTGTCTTTTTCAAAGACATAATTTTCGGTTCTTTTAACTACGAACAATATGGTTATCTCAAAATTTTGATTGGATGTGTTTGGGAAATAATGGGCGTGGGAGGGGGGTCAGCTGCCCTTCTGTCAATTTTGACTATTAAAAAGGGCACTAGTGCTTTCGATATCCAATCGAATGAGCTCTTTTTGAAGTTTCTACGACAACTCAGGGTACTTTTGACAAGGCACTTCGATACGAGGTGCCCTGGTTTAAAAAAGTACCATAATAATAATAAAATAATAATAATAATAAAAATAATAATAATAATAATATATTATACCTAAACCGCTCTTTACTTAGGAAGCTCTATTGCGCTGCCTTGATACAATGACATTAGCTGTTTGGGGGTGTGAAAAGGGATTAGCCCGACTGATACTTGTGAGCTGAATTATGCTCGTTGAAGTTTGTAAAATCTTTTCGTTGAAAACTTGTATCTTTTTAATTTGACTGATTTATCTTTTTTGGTAGCTTTTGCATTCTCGTTTACAGTATTTTTGGGCTGATGACAGCTTCTTGTTGACGGAGAAGTGTTCAACCCTGGAAAACCCACCCAATTACCTACTGTGTTTCCATCTATATTTCTAGGTTTATTTGAGAAGGTGATTATAATTTAGAAAGAGCAAATTTTCAAGAAAGGAAAAAATAAAAAGATGAAAACATTTTAAAAAATCTCAATTTTCCTTTAAAACAGATGTTCAATATCTTATTTCAAAACTAAGGGGATGTTTCAGCGCTATCTTAAATGTTGCTAAAAAGAGACTGTCGCTAAAATAATTGTTTGAGGTATGAAGGATGTGTTGACCAAAAATAGGGTTAAACAAACATAAGTAATATTTCTGAGCTTTTTCAAATAGTAGCAAAGATGGGAAGTTTAACTCTTAGGAAAAGGAACTAGATTGATAACCTGGTTATAAACCATCAGCAAGTCATAAAATGTGTTCAAAGTTGATTGACGATGTTAAAACTCGGATTAGCAAGATATTCTGCGTCATTATTACAATGATAATTTTAGCTGCATTTGTCTGCTCTTTAGGAATTTTAGCTCTATCTGCGAAAATTAGCTAATCTGTGAATTTTTGTGTCTGATTCTTGTGAAATTGCAATAAATTTACTTAAATTACCCACATTTTAAATTATTTTGAGTTGTAAACGAATGAGGGTTTTAGAATGAATGAAAAAATTCAGTTAAGGCTAAAAACGTTACGTATAATTGCTTAGGGTCATTAGCATACAAGTATATTTAACTTGGGCGGGGGGAAACCACGTTCGGGGAGTTCCGTATCCTGCTGTTCAGGGCCATAGCTGAAGAATATTTATTAGCGAGGAGAAAGAGGGGGTCCACATCCAGATAGTCATTGAGCATCGACTGGCATTCAGAGGAAGCCAGTTGCGGTTCTGGCCTCTTCAATTTGCTTATATTTACATTTTCTATTAGGTATTATAATATAAGCATTGCAGTAAGTAACTTACTGCCAACTACTACTTCTACTTTATTTTAATAAAGATACAATTTCAAAAACCACAAAACGATTATAAATGTTTTATTATTTATTTCAAATTTGTGCCCCTAAAATTTTTGCACCCAGGGTGAGTGCCCCCTCAACCCCCTTCTTCTAAGACCACTGTAAAGAAAGAGATGTTGGAAAACTTGTGAAAGACACACGTCTAAATGCAGTTTATAGATGTCTTAAAATTACATTCAGCTTCTTGTTCTACTTTTGTTGCTTTTTTAAATTTGGTTCTGAGCCAAAGATAGAAAGTAAGGAGCTCTGCCCTTTATTGGTTTTATTAGCCTGCTATAACCAGTTAAAATAAATACAAATTATACACTTAATAATAACTTTATAAAATACATCAAAGTTGAGAGCTGGAAAAAGCTAGTTTTTACGGAACTGGTTAAGGAACCAAAAGTTAGGCTGTCTCACACTGCTCACATTACGATACACTTATTCGGAATTAATAATTTACAGAATATGTAGCAGCCCAGCTGTCCCGATCCTGGGACCACACTTGCATGCATTCATCCACTTGATCGGGGGGGGGGGGGGGTACCAATCAGTTACCAAGTAAAGATAGTCTAATCCTTCGCTAAGTCTTCTATAGAACATTTTTCTTCAAGCCAAAACAAAGAAAAGTTACTATTTAGCAAAACGTTACTTTGTTAAATTAAAAAAAAATACAAAATAAATAAATAAATATTGCACACGCATCAAACAAACATAAATTGTGTAGTGAACTTAGCTTTTACTAACTACTACTACTACTACTAACAGTTCATCGCAGCACCAAGCCGCCTGAGGCCAACACAGCTACGCACGCTCCTCCTCCACCCCAATCTATTCAAAGCCTCCCTTTTTACACCCGCCCACGGCAGAAATCCCATCTATTCCTGGGCTTTTATGGTTTTTCAAAACTCAGATCGCCTTAATTGCTTCATCCCTGGAGGGGGGGGGTCCGTACATACATTTTCATAAGCCTGGTTTTGCAGGAGGTTCTGCGGTGCTGTAAGTGTCTGCTTTCGATTACTATTGTCTCCTGGTCTCAATAGCTCTTGGAAGTGAACTCACCATCTTTCGATACGTTCCTCGCTGATTGTGAGTATTTTCTCATCCTTCGCCTTAAGGGAGGGGGTGGTAGTTTGCTTCTTCTTCCCAGTGCATTCTCCAAGTATCTGATAGAGTTTTCTTGTATCGTTCCGTGACGCGGGTCTTTCCATGTCCCTGTCAACATTTGACCAGTTGGCTTTTTTGTCAGCTCTTGCCGATTTGTGACATTCTTGTCGTAGCACTTTGTATGTGGGGGACTTCTTGTTGGTCATTTCTTTTTCTTGGCAGATAGTTTGAGTGTCTTTTCTGAGATCCATTTCTTGGTTTTACGCTTGACAAACCTAAGTATGTTTGAGGGAGCTTCATTGATGTGGTCCTTGAATTTGCTCCATTTCTTCTCAATCTCTATCTTGGGGTAGTTGGGGCACTTATCACTCGGGGTTGCCTCCTCGGTGTCATCTTGAAGGACAGCGAAGTGATTTGAGAGTTCAAGGACAAATGCTCCTCGGTACTCATCTACTTTCAGATTCGACACGTCTATTTTCTGGTATAGCATAGTAGTCTTCCTTGAGCTAAGTCTGTGCTTTAGCCTTGTCTTCAGCAAGATGTGGTCAGATCCATTTTTCGATCCCGTGTCAGCACCTCTGTGCGCTCTCGAGTCCAACACCATGGATTTCCATCGTCGGGATACAAGGAGATAATCTATTTGGGCCTTTACTCTTCCCTCGCGGGATTCCCATTCATACATATGACACGGCTTGTGCCTAAACCAAGTGTTAGCCACAGCGAAATTGTTCTGCATTACGAATAGCAAGAACCTGCTTTCATTTGTGCACCCGTCTCCGAGGCCACGCTTGCCGATCGCCTGTTCTGAGTTTTTCAGCTTTCCACCGATTCTGGCATTGAAGTCACCTCCAATTAGGAGGATATCTTTCCGGGGAACCTTATCAATGACTGTCTGCAGGGCACAGTAAAACTTATATTTTTGCTGTTCAGTGGCATCTCTTATTGGGGCCTAAGCGCTAAGGACAGTCAGATTGTTCGGCCGACCTTTAATTCTTGCCTGTGTGATTTTCTCAGACACAGGCTCATATTCGATGAGCCCAGTGACTGCTGTGGGGGAAAAAAGAATGCCTACTCCTGCTCGGCCAAAATCCATCTAATGGTCCCGAGTTATAAGAACAGACCGCCGTCCCAGCCGAGGATTCGGGGGTCAAGATGTTACGTCCATTTAGTCTTGTCTCAGAAACGCAAAGAATATCTAGGTTATAAAGATAAAATTCATCAGCTACAAAAGCTTATGTCAATGAACATTTAATCGAGCACAGGTTCCAGCAGCCGATATTCAGACCTTGTCTTCTTGATAGGACGGTAGCTAGCATACTTTTCGACGAGAGCGCCATTCTCGTCACATTGCATAATACCGGGGATGCCGTAGTCAAGCTTTTCATCATAATATTTGTCGTCATCATTGAGCGTTTCTTGGGGATAAGGTACACCAAAAGGTCCCCAGTCTTGCGGTCACCCGAAGCGCGATGGCTATTACCTTGCTCGGAGTGGAGCTAAGTGATGTTTACACCCCTTCACCACTTGGAGGTGCGCTAGCAAAATTTTCTATGCTGCCTAGGGACGGAAGGTCAAGCCTCATTGCCAGAATACCCACCACCACCGTGGAAATTTCCAGGCTTAGCTAGCCCTTTGCTCCCACCTAGAATCAGCAATAGGCTTCAGAAGGGGTTTGGATTAGACAAGAGACTGGATGGCAAGCGGCCCTCTTCTTAAGCCCATTCATTTTCCAAACATATCCAGTCAAAATTTTGAGACAGCCATTTTGTTCAGCATAGTCGAACAGTCTAGCAACTATGACATTAGGTTTATCAGGCGTGCCCCCCCCCCCCATAATTATGCAATTGGTCTATTATGCTTTAAAACTAAATGTTACTTTAAAATAAATCAAAATGCATTTTGTTTATGGTTGCCAATAAGACACCTCAACAATGTACAGAGAACGAGGGGGTATTAAGTTGAAACTTTTAGGGATACTACAATTATTTCTTCTGCTCTTACAATTTAAATAAATAAAAAGAGTGTAACTGTATTCAGGTTGTCAAAGAGAATAGACAGAATCTCTTGGGAATAATATAAAGTTTTATTTTTCAGGTCAACTTCAGAAGCTATAAAATTAAATTAAAAAATACTTATTGCGTCAGGATTAAAAATTGTTGAAAAAGTTTCTTCAATATACAAATAGCAACCTATATACATACAAATACAAATAACTAACTTATAGACAGAAACTGGAGATATACCATATTTTTGTTTCTATGAAAAAGACATTGCCAATAAAAAATGAACAGAAATCAATTAGAAAAACTTTTTCCACAAGACATGTTTTTCAAAGAAAAGTAAAGAGCTCCATTGAGCTATGAATGGGCAAAAATAAAGTCAAATAATCTTCCAAGCGTAAAACTACCACAAATCACTATCAGTAAGTAAATGAAACTATAAACAAACAGTAATTACAATAAAAAATTATTTTACAGTAATTACAAAAATTGACATGATTAGGGCTGATAACCCCATGACTTTTCAAGACCAAAGCACAATTTGCACATTAATGAAAAAAAAAACATTTGAGATGTTTTCACCTTTATTACTTTCATAAATAAAAAATCATCAAAACCTTAAGGAAGAAATGTCAGTATATGTCAATTAAACTGATAATCCACGGTCTTTTTTCAGTAAACTGCAAATTGTGTCCTCGTCTTGAGAAGGCATGGAGGCTATTAATCGTGATATGCAATTGATGACAAGGAATGACGACTATTAATGTTGATCCCAAATACGTAACATTTGTTCAAGTTAAAATTGTATGTCAAGAGAAAAGCTTAAAAGATTTGCTTTATCAGTGGTAGTTCACTAGATACCCTTAAGTAAAAACTATATAACTTTCATGTGTTTCTTTTTTGACCATGTGAGTTGATATAAAACCTACGGGGGGGGGGAGATATTCCATTGGAAATAATGAAAATCCAAGTGTACTTTTTTCTAAAGTAAAAAATAATCGAATGGCCACCAGCCCCCCTAACACAATTTTAGCTATCCAGCCTCCTTTACTCCCCCGAAGATATTTCATTAAAGTTTCATGACAGCCATTTTCTTAAAAATAGTCGAAAGGCCTAATATATATATATATATATATATATATATATATATATATATATATATATATATATATATATATATATATATATATATATATATATATATATATATATATATATATATATATATATATATATATATATATATATATATATATATATATATATATATATATATATATATATTTATTTATTTATTTATTCATTTATTTATTTGTAAACGATGCTTAATTGTATTTTAAGCCTTCTAAAAACTAGAGTATTAATGAAAACATACAACGCAATAAAAGAGAAGTAGAAAAAAAACGACATTAAGCGGCCTAAATATTTTGCATGCTAGCAAAAATGTCAGTTTTTTTCAAATAATTAAAAAAACTTTTTCCACAAAATAAGTTTTTCAAAGAAAAGTAAAGAACTCCATTGAACAAAAAATGAGCAAAAATAAAATCAAATAATCTACCGAGCGTGAAACTACCTCAGATCAGCATCGATAAATAAATAAAACCCAAAACGAACAGAAATAACAATAAATAACCTAGTCAAACTCAAAACGACAAGAAATTAAAATAGGTTTGGCTCAAAACCCCAATGCCTTCCCAAGGCCCGAACATAATTTGTGCTTTACTGAAAAAAATATTTTTACTTTTATAACTTTAATAAATCAAATAATATTAACATTTTGATTGCGAAATATCAGAATATGTATATTAAACTGACAATGCACATTCATTTGTATTTTTTATTAAATTTTCAGCAATTTTTAACTACATACACCCTTTTAAAAATCTGAAAACAAATAGTAGTGTTTACTTTCGTTTCATACCTCCTCTAGTTGACCTGAAATCAAAAACTTGATACCATTTGCAGGTTTGTCATCCTTAAATACATAACTTCCAGAACTTTCAACTACGTTGAACAAAATGGCTATCTCTAAACTTTGATTGAATGTGTTTGGGGAAATAGTGGGCGTGAGAGGAGGGTCAATTACTCTCCACTCAATTTCGACTATTAAAAAGGGAAATTTCAATCTACAATCAATTGAGCCCTTTTTAGAATTTCTACAACAACTTTCTATATAAACGTTATATGCCCCCGGGGCATAATTCACAATCCTTTCAGAGAGGGCTCTGAGGGGGTTATCATCCTAAAAGACCTAATTTCCAAAACTTTCGACTATGTTGAACAAAATAGATATCTCAAAATTTTGATTGGACGTGTTTGGGGAAATGGTGGGCGTGAGAGGGAGGTTAGTTGCCCTTCAATCACTTTCGACTATTAAAAGGGCACTAAGCCTTTCAATTTCCAACTGAATGAGCCCTTTTTGAATTTTTTACAGCTTCGCTCTCTACAAGAACCTTACATGCCCCAAGGGCATAACTTACAACCCTTTCCCTGAGGGCTGTTAGGGGGAGGGGTTGTCATTCTGAAAAACCTAATTTCCAAATTTTTCAACTACGATGAATAAAATGGCAATTCACTTTCGACTATTAAAAAGAGCACTAGCCCTTTGAATTTCCAATCGAAAGAGCTATTTTTCAAGTTTCTACGAAAAACATTTCAATAAAAACTTATATGCCTCCAGGACATAACTTATAACCTTTGCCCTGAAGACTGTGGGGAGAGTGTCCTGCTGAAACGTATAATTTTCTGAACTTTAAACTGCGTGAAATAAAATTTTGATCGGATGTGTCTGAAGAAACGGTGGACGTGGAAGGGGTTTTAGTTGCCTTCCAATCAGTTTCGACTATTAAAAAGAGCACTAGCCATTTCAATTTCCAATGGAATGAGCCCTTTTTGAAGTTTCTACGACAACGCGTTCTATAAAAACCTTACGTTGAACACGCTGAGCGAAATGGCTATCTTAAAATTTTCATTGGATGTGTTTGGGTTAAAGGTGGGCGTGAGAGGGGGGTTAGTTGCCCTCCAATCACTTTCGACTATTAAAAAGGGCACTAGCCCTTTGAATTTCCAATCGAATGAGCCTTTTTTTTAAATTTCTACGACAACGTTTTCTATAAAAAAAACCTTATTTGCCCCAAGGGCATAACTTACAACGCTTGCCCTAAGGGCTTTGGTGGAGTGCCCTCTTAAAAACATATTTTCTATCTGGAAATCAACCACGTTGAACAAAATGGCTATCTCAAATTTTGATTTGATGTGTTTCGGGAAATGGTGGGCGTGGAAGGGGTGTTAGTTGCCTTCCAATCACTTTCGACTATTAAAAAGGGCACAAGCCACTCCAATTTCCAATTGAATGAGCCCTTTTCAAAATTTCTATGACAACTTTTTTGATACGAATTGCCTTGGTCTAAAGGAAAAAAAATAATAAATAATACATAGTGCCAAGATCGTTCTTATATGCCCCCAGGGCATAACTTAAAACCCTTGCCATGAGGGTCGTGGGGGAGTGACCTCCTCAAAAACATATTTTCTATCTGGAAAGCAAATAAGCTGAACAAAATGGCTATCTCAAAATTTTGATTTGATGTGTTTCGGGAATTGGTGGGCGAGGAAGGGGTGTTTGTTGCCTTCCAATCACTTTCGACTATTAAAAAGGGCACAAGCCACTCTAATTTCCAATTGAATGAGCCCTTTTCAAAATTTCTATGACAACTTCTTCGATACGAATTGCCTTGGTCTAAAGGGAAAAAAAATAATAAATAATACACAGTGTCAAGATCGTTCTTATATGACCCCAGGGCATAACTTAAAACCCTTGCCCTGAGGGTCGTGGGGGAGTGACCTCCTCAAAAACATATTTTCTATCTGGAAATCAAATATGCTGAACAAAATGGCTCTCTTAAAATTTTGATCTGATGTGTTTCGGGAAATGGTGGGCGAGGAAGGAGTTTTAGTTGCCTTCCAATCACTTTTGACTATTAAAAAGGGCACAAGCCACTCCAATTTCAAATTGAATGAGCCCTTTTCGAAATTTCTACGACAACTCCTTCGATGCGAAGTGCACTGTAAGGGAAAAAGAAAATAGAAATAGAAAAAACAAAAAAAATAATAAAACATTATGCCAACATTGGGGTGTGAGGCTAAAGCATTACATATATTAAATAAGTAACCATTGCATAAATCAATTAAAAAGGGCACTAGCCCTTTGAATTTCCAATCGAATGAGTAATGTTTCAAGTTTCTACGACAACGATTTCAATAAAAACCTTATATCACCCAAGGGCCAAACTAATAACCCTTGCCCTGAAGACTGTGAGGGGAGCGTCCTGCTCAAAGCTATTATTTTCTGAACTTTGAACTGCGTGGAACAAAATGGCTTTCTCAAAATTTTTATTAGATGTGTTTGGGGAAGGGGTAGGCGTGGTGGGCGGGGAAGGGGTGTTAGTTTTTTTCCAATTATTTTTGACATATAAAAAGGGCACAAACTGTTTCAATTTCCAATTGAATGAGCCCTATTTGAATTTTCTACGACAATACGTTCAATAAATACCTTAATTGTCTCCAGGGCGTATCATACAAACCTTGCTCTGAGGGCTGGGGGGGAGTGTCCTCATCAAAAACATAATTTCTACCCGAAAATCAACTACGCTGAACAAAATGGTTATCTAAAATTTTTGATTGGATGTGTTTGGGGAAAAGGTGGGCGAGAGAGGGGGTTTAGTTGCCCTCAACTCACTTTAAACTATTAAAAAGGGCACTTGAAATTTGAATTTCCAATCGAATGGGCCCTTTTTCAAGTTTCTGCGACAAAGATTATAATAAAAACTTATATGCCCCCAGCGCATACCTGATAACCCTTGCGCTGAAGATTGTGGGGGGAGTGTCCTGCTCAAATGTATAATTTCTTGACCTTTAAACTCCGTGGAACAAAATGGCTATCTCAAAATTTTGATTGAATGTGTTTAGGGAAATGGTGGACGTGGAAGGGGTGCTAGTTGCCTTCCAATCACTTTTGACTATTAAAAAGGGCACTAGCCATTTCAATTTCCAATCAAATGAACCCTTTTTGAAGTTTCTACGACAACCCATTCTATAAAAACTTTATATGCCCCAAGGGCATAACTTACAACCCTTGCCCTGAGGGCCTCGGGGAGATTGTCATCCTCAAAGACCTAATTTCCAGAACTTAAAACTATGTTGAATAAAATGGCTATATTAAAATTTTTGATTGGATGTGTTTGGGGAAAAGGTGGGCGTAAGAGGGGGTTTAGTTGCCCTCCAATCACTTGCGACTATTAAAAAGGGCACTAGCCCTTTGAATTTCCAATTGAATGAGCAATTTTTGAAGTTTCTACGACAACGCCTTCTATAAAAACCTTATATGCCCCCAGGGCATAGCTTACAACCCTTGCCCTGAAGGTTGTGGGGGAGTGTCCTCCTCAAAAACATAATTTCTATTTGAAAATCAACTACGATGAAAATAAATGCCTGTCTCAAAATTTTGTTTGGATGTGTTTGGGGAAATGGTGGGCCTGGAAGGGGTGCTAGTTGCCCTCCAATCACTTTCGACTATTAAAAAGGGCACTAGCCATTTCAATTCCAATCGAATGAGCCCTTTTTGAAATTTCTACGACAACGCGTTCTATAAAAACATTATATGCCCCCAGGGCATAACTTACAACCCATGTCCTGAGGGCTATGGGGGAGTGTCCTCCTCAAAAACATAATTTCTACCCGGAAATCAACTACGCTGAACAAAATGACTATCTAATTATTTTGATTGGGAAAAAGGTGGGCGTTTGATGTGTTTGAGAAAAAGGTGGGCGTGAGAGGGGGTTAGTTGCCCTCAAATCACTTTCAACTATTATAAAGGGCACTAGACCTTTGAATTTCCAATCGAATGGGCCCTTTTTCAAGTTTCTCCAACAAAAAGATTTCAATAAAAACTTATATACCCCCAGGGCATAACTTATAAACCTTGCCCTGAAGATTGTGGGGGGAGTGTCCTGTTCAAAGGTATAATTTCCTGAACTTTAAACTGCGTGGAACAAAATGGCTATCTCAAAATTTTGATTAGATGTGTTTGGGGAAATGATGGGCGTGGAAGTGGAAGTTTGAAGCCCTTTTTGAAGTTTCTAAGACAACGCGTTGAGTAAAAACCGTATATGCCCCCAGGGCACAACTTATAATCCTTGCCCTGAGGGCTGTGGGGAGGTTGTCATCCTCAAAGACCTAATTTCCAGAACTTAAAACTATGTTGAATATAATGGCTATTTCAAAATTTTGATTGGATTTATTTGGGGAAAAGATGGCCGTAAAAGGGGAGTTAGTTGCCCTAATCACTTTCCAATCACTTTCGACTATTGAAAAGAGCAATAGCCCTTTGAATTTTCAATCAAATGAGCCTTTTTTTAAGTTTCTACCACAACGCTTTCTATAAAAACCTTATATGCTCCCAGGGCATAGCTTACAACCCTTGCCCTGAAGGCTCTGGGGGAGGGTCTTCCTCAAAAACATACTTTCTATTTGGAAATCAAGTACGCTGAACAAAATGACTATCTCAAAATTTTAATTAGATGTGTTTTGGGAAATGGTGGGGGTGGAAGGAGTGTTAGTTGCCTTCCAATCACTTTCGACTATTAAAAAGGGCCCAAGCCACTCCAATTTCCAATTGAATGAGCCCTTTTTGAAATTTCTACGACATCTTTTTCGATACAAAGTGCCCTAAAGGAAAAAAATAATAAATAATACATTGTGCCAACATCGTTCTTATTTGCCCCCAGGGCATCACTTTAAACCCTTTCCCTGAGAGTTGTGGGGAAGTGTACTCCTCAACAACATATTTTCTATCTGGAAATCAACTACGCTGGAGCAAATGGCTATCTCAAAAGTTTTATTGGATGTGTTTGGGGGAATGATGGGCGTGGGGGGAGGCTAGTTGCCCTCTAATCACTTTCGACTATTAAAAAGGCCACTAGCCAACTCCAATTTCTAAGCGAATGAGCCCTTTTTGAAGTTTCTACGACAACTCTTTCGATACGAAGTGCCCTGGTATAAAAAAAATAAATAAATAAAAAATAATATATTGTGCCAACATCATTCTTTACCTAGGCAGCACGATTGCGCTGCCTATGATAGTTGAGCTTTTATATTTAAAAAAACTTTTCTTTTATTTTTGACTAATGAAACCTAACAATAAACTACACAAAATTAAGAATTGACGTTCAAAGTTTTCAATTGTCATTTTATCTTGTCAGGCTTTTAATTGTCTTATTTATGGAGCCTAAAGCATTCATAACACCGTAAAATTTACTACACGATTATACAGGTTTATTACTTGATACAGGTTATTATTCCCAAAGCTCTCGAAAAACGGATTGCTGGCAATAGAGTCTTTATGATACCCTAAGCCCCCAACCCACTTGACTTCCGGTAAATTAAGGTCTCCAAGAATAATCTACTGGTGATTATTATTATTGGAATGCTTTTTCAGCCAGCTGAATTAGTGCTTGGTATAAGGTGGTGCCGTACGGGTAGCTAAGGCCTCTTTATTTGCTACCTACCAGAAATGATTTGCCCTCGTTGATAATAATCTTTAACAAATGATAAATCTCCAACCTGTATTCCATCTCCTATGTAATTGGACCCGCTTCTCCTTGGGTTGGTAAAAAGATTTAGGAATAGGCGGTATCCCAGAATTCTGATTTGGTTGTTCCGGTTAGTTGTTGAAATTCTTAGAGATACACAGGATATAGTCACCTTCCATGAATACAGTGAGTTTCAATTCAGGAAGTTTCTTTGTCATTGTATAACTTTCGTGTAAAACTGCGTTAACACTTTCATTCCACTAGCTGAATTATTATTATATTTTGCTGTTGGCAAACTTCCATAGTTAATGTTTGTTGACCTTCTGATTTTCCCATATCTCTTTCTGACTAGGTTTGATCAAAGAAAAATTACACATATCCCTTTACCTTTTTGTATTTTTTTCAAAATCTCTTTCTTGATCTTTTAGTTCTTTGTAAGTATTGCTAAGTAAAACATATTTGAACATTAAAATGTACATAATCAAACAGTTCGTGGTAAAGAACTGTAAGTAAGGAGCGACCCGGATGAAAAGAAATCAAAACTCTAGGAAACAAGATTTTGATACCAATAAATACATCAAAAGAATTAAATTTTAATGCTGATTTAAAATATACAAATTTCGATAAGTTTAGTCATACCCGTCAAAAGTTACGCGCCTGAGAAAATTTGGCTGATTTTCGAAAAAAGGGAGAGACCCTCTAAAATAGAACCTTAATGAAAATCACAAAACATTAATGAAATTCACACCATCAGATTCAGCGTATCAGAGAACCCGACTGTAGAGGTTTCAAGCTCCTATCTACAAAAATGTGGAATTTTGCATTTTTTGCCAGAAGAAAGATCACGGATGCGTGTTATTTTTTTTCCCCAGGGGTGATCGTATCGACCCAGTGGTCCTAGAATATCATGGGAGGGCTCATTGGAACGGAAATTAAAAGTTCTAGTGCCCTTTTAATTGACCAAAAAAATGAAGGGCAACTAGGCCCCCTCCCCAAATATTTTTTTCCCAGTCACCCCGTAAAAATTTTGAGATACCCATTTTGTTCAACATGGTCGAAAATATGATAACTATGGCTTTTAGGATGACTTAATCCCCCAAAGTCTCCAGGGGGAGGGCTGAAAGTTATGCACTATACCCAATGTTAACATCTAGTATTTGTTACTGGGAAGTGCACAGACTTTTTCAGGGGGGAATTTTTCTGGTAGTAGGTGGGGAGGAGGCGGGGGGAGGTCAGGGGTTATGTGGGAGGGTTTTTACATGGAGGAAGTTTTCATGGGGGAAAGGACATTGCTATGAAGGGGGCGTCGGATTTCACAGCATTATTTAAAAAAAAGATCAGAAATTAAATAAAAAAAAGTTTTTCGACTGAAAGTAAGGAGCAGCATCAAAACTAAATACGAACAGAAAATATTCCGTATATGATTGGGTTAACCCCCTAGTCAATAGCTCGATCTTTAAGCTAAAGATTTTTTAGTACTTTCATAACTGCTATTTATTCTACTTTTCGGTCTTTGTGATTAAGGGGTCATTTTTAAAAAATTGGAACAAAATTCGAACTTTAGCGTAAAGAGCGAGGTATTGACTAGGGGGTGAACCCACTAATATACGTATTAACAATATATGGATATAGAAGTTCGTTAAGTAAGTTAATTCGTAAGTTACGTATATCTATTACTAATATAAACGTTCGTAAATAAAATTAAACAAATTTCGAGAAAGCCATTTAACCAAATAAAAGTAAAATTAATATGCAAATTTCGGTTCAATTATTCATATACTGTGAGCCAAAATCAAAGCTGCATTGATTCAAAAACGTTCAGAAACTTAACAAAAAAAACCAGTTTTTTTTTAACTGGAAGTAAGGAGTAACGTTAAAACTTAAAATGAACAGAAAGTATTCCGTATATGAAAGGGGATGTCCCCTCCTCAACACCGCGCTCTTTATTCTAAAATTTGACTTTCCCACAAATCTATTGGTTTTAAACAATAAAAAACTTTAGCGTAAAGAGCGAGGCGTCGAGGAGGGGACAGTCCCTTCCGTATACGGAATAATTTCTGATCGTTTCAAGTTTTAGCGTCACTCCTTAATTTCAGTTAAAAAAACTTATTTTTTATTTAATTTTTTCTTTAAATAGGAATGAAACTTTCTCACAAAGGGTCAGATCTTGATTAAAAATAAAACAAAACATTTTTGTACAGCCCCCTTCCCCTTACCAAAAATTTATTTTATGCTTAACCAAAGGCTTTATTAAAATTTAGAGCATTTGGGAAAATGAACTCTTTGAAGAATCTGAATAAAATCAACGAACTTTTTGAAGAATTCCCCTCCTACCCGTCTAAAAAAAGAACTCACCACCCCTCCTTCGTAATAGCCTGTGCTCACTTGCATACCCCTTTATACGTATAATTCTATGAAATAGTTTAAGCCGATACTAAAAATTTAGCGAGTATTCTATCCATGCATTGTTCGTATCTCAGGAGCAGCTTGGGGTATGACGTTGGGGGTTTCAGGTATTTTTTCATATTTGGTTACTATTGGATCATTTTTTAGTCTTTCATCTCTCTTGTGTGCAATACAAAGCAGCTTTTTTTGTGATTTTTCAAAAATATATTTCATTTTCGAAATTATGTGTTGTTAGTTAAAACAAAACACATATATGCAACAATTCTCTTTAAAAGATCCCCTAAACAGCTCCCTCTGATGTTCCACTACCCCGCTAGCGGTACAACAACAAGATAACAAGAACGCACCAGTTGGGAATATAAGTTTCCTGAATAGGGTTTTTGGCCATCGCAACGCCTGTGATGTACTTTTTTTCGATTCGACTCAATTTTTATTCCGATCCGACTATTCCTGGTACTTTTAACGACCAATACTTTTACTGGTGAAATTTATTCAAATACCAATTCAAATAATTTAGTCAAAAATATATTTCATTTTCGAAATTATGTTTTGTTATTTAAAAAAAACACATACATGCAACAATTCTCTTTAAAAGATCCCCTAAACAGCTCCCTCTGATGTTCCACTGCCCCGCTAGCAGTACAACAACAAGAAAACAAGAACGCACCAGTTGGGAATATGAGTTTCCTGAATAGGGTTTTTGGCCATGGCAACGTCTGTGATGTACTTTTCTTTTGATGCGACTCAATTTTTTTTAGTGAGCTTTAGTTTCGAAATTGCCCTAAATTTGTTTTAAAAATAACATATTAAAATTAAGAAATATTAATGGTATTTACTATCCCTCAATGTTTGAGGTTCCAGTTATACTGATTACAAGTAGTTTTTGACCAGTGGTGTAAATTAGGATGTTGTCCTAATAAAGCTTCGTTATTACAATGTTTTAATCCTTGACTTCTTGCAGTGTTCACGAATTCTGTGATTTCAAACAGTTCATGGTCACGAACTGTATGTAAGGAGTGACCCAGCTCAATAGTAACCGAAACTCTAAAAAACAGAATTTAGTCTTACCCATCAAAAGTTACTTGCCTGAGAAAATTTGCCTTATTTTCGAGAAAAGGGGAAACACCCCCTAAAAGCACAGAACTTTAATAAAAATCACACCATCAGATTCAGCGTATCAAAGAACCCTACAGTAGAGGTTTCACGCTCCTATCTGCAAAAATGTGGAATTTTGCATTTTTTGCCGGAAGAAAAATCACGGACGCGTGTTTATTTGTTTTTTTTTTGTTGTGTTTTTTTCCAGGGGTGATCATATTGACCCACTGCTCCTAGAATATCTCGGGAGAGTTTATTCGAACGGAAATTAAAAGTCCTAGTGCCCTTTTTAAGTAACAAAAAAAATGGAGGGCAACTAGGCCCCCTCCCACGCTCTTTTTTTCCAAAAGTCACCTGATCAAAATTTTGAGATAGCCATTTTGTTCAACATGGTCTAAAACTATAATAACTATGTCTTTGAGGATTATTAATCCCCCACAGTCCCCAGGGGAAGGGCTGCAAGTTATGAACTTTGCCCAATGTTTACACATAGTATTGGTTATTGGGGAGTACACAAACGTTTTCAGGGGGGATTTTTTTCTGGTAGAGGGGGGGAGTGGTTCGAGGGTTATGTGGGAGTATCTTTCCATGGAGGAAGTTTTCATGGGGGAAGAGACATGGCTATGAAGGGGGCACTGGATTTCATAGCATTATATTATTAAAAACGATCAGAAACTAAATAAAAAAAAAGAAGTTTTTCAACGGAAAGTATGGAGCAACATCAAAACTTAAGCCGTACAGAAATTATTAAGTATATGATTGGGTTCGCCCCCTAGTCAATACCTCGCTCTTTACGCTAAAATTTTTTTTTAGTACTTTCATAAGAGCTATGTATTCTAATTAACGGCCTTTGTGATTAAAGGATCATTCTTAAAGAATTGGAACAAAATTTGAACTTTAGCACAAAAATCAAGGTATTGACTAGGGGGCAAAACCCTAATATACGTAATAAAAATATACGAAAATAGAAGTTCGTTGTGTAAGTTAATTCGTAAGTTACGTATATTTATCACTAATAAAAACGTTTGTAAAGAAAATTGAACAACTTTCAAGAAAGCCATTTAACCAAAAAAAAGTAAAATTAATGTGCAAATTTTGTTTTAATTATTCATATACGATGAGCCAAAATCAAAACCTGCATTAATTCAAAAACGTTCAGAAATTAAATGAAAAAAATCAGTTTTTTTAACTTAAAGTAAGGAGGGACACTAAAACTTAAAACGATAAGAAATTATTCCGTATATAAAAGGGGTTGTCCCCTCTTCAATGCCTCTATTTTTAAAACAATAAAAAACGTTAGCGCAAAGAGCGAGGCATTGAGGAGGGGACAGCCTTGTATTTTTTAAATACGGAATAATTTCTGTTTGTTTTAAGTTTTAATGTCGCTCCTTACTTTCAGTTACAAAAATTTGTTTGTTTTTATTTAATATAACTGAAGACAAGTTAAGCTTTTGCCCCGTGTCATATCTTTTACATTTGTAATTATCAGAGGCGACGCTATAGCGTTGCCTATAGTAAAGGCCATGGAGCATTATTCTTTTTTTTTCACAGATGCTTCATATGAAAGAGGTGTTCGTATTTGCTTCAGAGGGGGCTAATTTGATTGGAAATTGAAAGTTCTAGTTATCTGTTTAAATGTCAAAAGGGATCGGAGGGTCACTAATCCCCCCTTACACACTTTTCACCCCAAACCCACCGGATAAAAATTCTGAGATAGCCATTTTGTTAAACATAGTTCAGACATCAAATAACACGTCTGCAGGGTCGACACAACCTCCCAGAGCCTGGGGCAAGGTGTTTTAAGTCAGGCCCCGGGATCATTTAAGGTTTTTACGCAAGGGATGGTCGTCTGAGCCTCAGAAGTGGCTCATTTGATTGGAAGTCGAAAGTTTTAGTTATATTTTTAAGCGTCAAAAGTGGTCGGAAGGCATCTACCTCCCCCTCGCACACTCTCTTTTTCTTCAAATGCATAGACAATTGAGATAGACAATTTATTTGAAATAGTCCAACGATCATATAACAAAAACTTCGGTGCCAACATCCCCCCAGAGCCCGGAGGAGGGTTGAAAATTATACCCCGGGGGTATAGCTTCGGGTGGGACTCAAATGACTAGAAATTGAAAGTTCTAATTCCCTTTTTAAGATTCAAAACTGATCCGATGGCAATTAGCCCCTCCGCCTCCACCAATCCTCTTTTCCCCAAATGCATTCGATTGAATTTTTTAAATAATCATTTTTCCAAAATTGACCAAAGGTTATACAATACAAATCTGAAACTTACAGAACCCCCCAGAGCCCGGGAGCTCTTGGGGGGTGGGGGCTTCTTATGGAAGGGATGGTCGCATAAACTTTGGAGGGGGCTCATTCTGCTAGAAATTGAAAGTTCTAGTTCCCTTTTAAGAGTAAAAAGAGACTGGAGGGCAACTAGCCCCCCTACCCTCTTTACCCCCCCTCAATCTGATCAAACTTTTCAGATAGCCATTTTGTTAAAATAAGTCCAAAGATCAGAAAACAAAAACTCAAGGGTCAACAAAAAACCCCAGAACCCGGGGGCAGGTGCTGAATATTATACCCTGGGGGCGTATACGGTTTTAACATAAGGGTTTCAAGGCAGTTCAAAGATCAGATAAGCCTGACCCCCCCCCCCCCTCAAAATAACTTATAAACGATGTTTTATTTCAAATTTAAAGGAGCTAACCCCTTGACCTCTGCAGGTCCCCCCCAATAAAACAAAAAACACTCATTAGCAACATTATTACCCAAAAATTATGGGAAATCACCCCCGGCCCCGACACCCCCGCTGCCAAAAGAAAACAACAACTTATTAATGACATTTTATTCCAAAAATTATGGAAGCTGACCCCTGGTCTTCCCTCCGTGGCCCAACCTCCCCCTACATCTCATCTATGATAAATTAAAACTAGATCTAATATAAAACTTATCAATGATTAATCATACGAGCTGACCCCTGGCCCTCCCTCCGTGGCCTGACGTCCCCCCCAAAAAAACACCAACATATTAACGATATTTTATTAAAAAAATCACTAGTACTCACCACTGGTCATCCCTCCATGGCCCATCCCCCCTCGAAAAAACTTATTAACCATATTTTATTTCAAAAAATATTGGAGCCAACCCTTGGCCCTCCCTCCACGAACCAACCCACCCACCCACCCCCCAAAAAAAAGAAGAAAAAAAAGACGGTTGCTGCCCTTCCTAAGCCTGCATCATGGCTGTAGAAAACTTTAGTGGATGCTCATTAGATCGGAGATTGAAATTTCTAGTGCCCTTTTTAAAAGTCAAAAGTGATTGGAGGGCAACTATCTCTTTTTCAAGAAACATGTTTATATCAGGTCCCTTTGTAACACCTTAGCCCAGTTGATATGTATTTTGAGGTATCCATTTTGTTAGAAAGAGAAAATGTCAATAAATTTGTTTCCCAGGATGACGTAGCTCCAGGAGAACATGGGATAAGGACCGTAATAATATGAACTATCAATTCTTTACAGATATATTTTATAGTGGAAAAAATGAGTTGTCAAGTTTGATCTCGGGAGTCCAGTGACATGAAACTTTTAGGTGTTATTTTTTTCGTCAAAATGATCATCAACATTTCGCTATGGGAAGGGGGAGGGGTCAGAGGCCCGGAAATTAACCCAAAAGAACTTTTTTCCTGACCAATTTGAAATTTAAAGCCATAAGTCCTTGAGCCTAAGGGCCTAATATGCAAAAAAAATATTCAGATAATTGCTCCCTTTGAAATTGGTTCTTTTTTAACCAGTTTAGAGTTAGCGTAAAGAGCAACCCTTACGGAAGGAGCAAGGTATGGAAGAGGGCGCAACCTGCCTAATATAGGTAAATAATTTCCGTCCGCTCTATTTTTTAATGTTGATCCTTACTATCTTTTGAAAAAACTTGTTTTCTTTTCCAATTTTAAATCCGTTTTAAATAATGCCAGGTAATTCAGCTCCCCCTCCATGGAAAATCCCTCCCTCCGGAAAACACCTACATAGACAGTTTCTTCCACGTAGAATATCTCACCCGCCAAGAAAATTTTGCAAAGACAATTTAATTTTTTTCGGAAAACCCTCCCCCGCAAAATGTCGGGGGATTCCGGGTGAAACATTTTTCTACGCCCACTTTCATTTGAAACAAAGTTTAATTTATGATTCTTTAAAAATCATTCGGAAAATCACAACACTCCTTCATGTAAAAGATTTTTCTGCAATTCACCCCCCCCCCCCCAAAAAAAAAAAACTTCCTTCACCACGACAAATTTCCCTCTTGGAACACCCCCAGCAGAAAATCCCCCCTCCCTGAAAAACGTCTGTATGCTTCCCAAAAGCAAATAGTATACGTAGACAATGGACCAATTTTATAAAATACAAACCTATCTTCAAGGACTTTGAGGGGGTATGTTATTCCCAAAGGCATAGTTACTGTATCATTCAACTGGGTTGAACAAAACGGCTATCATTAAATTTTGATCGAACAACTGTGAGGAAAAAAGGGGCGTCGGAGGGGGACTATTTGCCCTCAAATCCTTATGATCACTTAAAAAAGCACTAGAACTATTGATTTTTGTTCGAATGAGTTCTCTCTCAATATTCCAAGACTATTTGTTTGATGCGATCCTCCTATCAAAGAAAAAACAACAAATAAACACGCTTCCGTATCTTTCTTCTGGTAAAAACAGAGAATTTCACATTTTGCAGATAAGATAAGATAAGTTTTATTCTTCATTATATACACATACAATATTACATGTTATTATTCCCCTAAACGTTCATTGGCCTGTACAAAGGGGGAAGACATATGAAATGCTTACTCAGAGATGAAATACAAAAGAAAATGTAAAATGATCACTTACTCATATACGAAGGAGAAGAAAAGAAAATATAAATAAAATGAAAACTATACAAAAAATAAATAAATAAACTAAATTAATTAATTAGATTAAATAGACTAAAAAAAATAACATCTACGGAGCAAAAGAATTTTTAACAATTTTTTAAACAAACCGAATGAGTGGCACCCTCGAGCTGATTCAGGAAACCTATTCCAAACAATATGACACGCCATTAGAGGGTTAAAATCTGACCTTATGCAAGGAGTAAATGGAACTTGAACATGATTTGTCATATTACGAAGATTATAATTATTTTGATCAGAGGTAAAAGATAGCGGAACACTTAGGGGCCGGGGGAGGTCACCATGAAGCTGAGCAAAAGTAAAACATGCACATGAAAGAATGTATAGTGACTCAAGATCAAGTAATGGTATAACTAATGAACGATTGGTTTCCTGTATGAGGTTTCTAGCTTTATTGTAAACCACAGAAAGTGGTTTCAACGGTGAAGGAAAATTTGACATCCACACAATTGGACAGTAAGAAACGTAAGATTGGATCAAGCAGTGAAAAAGGATTTTCAAAATCGATCCTGGAAAAGTTTGTCTGAGTTTCCTTAAAATACCAAAACTCCTGCATATCCTCATTTTAATAAAATGAATGTGACGTTTAAAAGATTGGTTTTCATCAACAAGAATGCCCAAAAAACGAACATACCGGTCTTTAGATCTATGAATTATTCCATTTGGCTGGCGAATTTCGGAGAACTGGGGATAAACCTGAGAAACCCTTGAAAAAATAAAAAACTGGACTTGGAAAAATTTAGAGTAAGATAATTAGCACCAAGCCATAAAATCACCCTTTCAAACAAATTTTCCAAATTCAATCAAAGCTCGGATTCGCAGTTTCCCAAAGTGCCAAGTGTGCTGTCATCAGCAAAATAAACAAGGACTTCAGAAGAGGGTTAACTATAGTTGCCACTATGGGCAAGGGAAGGCTTAGGATGACAAAGTCTACAGCAATTCATAAGTTTCTGCTTTTTTATAACATAATAAAGATCATTTACATAAATCAAAAATAGCACTGGCCCTAAAACTGATCCCTGGGGGACACCAAAATTGACTTGCGAGGGTGATCGGAAAAGTGGATCAACAGAAATTAACCTATCCTTCAAATAAGACTGGAACCAAAAAAATACACTTCCCCTTATGCCAAAATGAGACATCTTTGATAGAAGAATTTTATGGGTTAAGGAATCAAAAGCCTTACGAAAATCCAGGAATACAGCAGCCGGAATCAATCCTGAATCTAACGCAGAATGAATAAAATTCAAAAGAGCCGTACAGGCATGTTAGATGGAGTGCTTCATTTGGAAACCAAATTGAAAATCATGAAGAAAATTTATAGATTTTAAGAAAGTATGGAGACATGACAGCATAGCCTTTTCAAATATTTTACTAAATACTGATAAAATTGAAATTGGTCGATAATTTGCCGGATCATTTCTTGGTCCACCTTTGTACAAAATAATAATCCGAGCACGCTTGAGAGCATCCGGAAAAAATCCAAATTCAAATGAAAGATTAGAAATTTTTGTTAGAGGCAATACTATTGAAGGAAGAATAGATTTAATTACCTTAGTAGGGATAGAATCTGGCCCAGATGAAGACAAGTTTTTTCAGTCATTAACAATTTTAGTAATTTCACTTACTGTTACAGGCTATAAAAAAATAGAATTAACACAAGATAGCCCGAGGTATGATCTAAAGTCCGGCTTAGGCCGAGACAAAGTAACTGAAGAAGTAATATTCTTACCAATATTAGCGAAGAATGAAGTGAATGCCTCTTGGACATTAGGCCTCGCTCTCCACAGATTTGTCACCCATGACTAGACTCATAGGTAAAGAGCTAGATTGAAAACCGGGTTTAAGTACAAAATTTATCACCTTCCAAGTTTTACGAATATCATTGCCACAAGTAGTAAAGTTAATTAGATACAACAGAGACTTGGCTGTCCTACACAAGGAATTAAATATATTCCGGTAGATCTTGAATTGACAAAGACGAATAGCACCTGCTGAAAGTGTAGCGCATTTATAAGCTCTCCACTCTCAATCCTTTTAGACCTATGATTAGAAGGTGATACATTACAAATGCTAAGAATAGCCTCTTTTATGGTTCCATAAAAGGACTCAAATAAACAAGAAAAATCCTTATCATTATCAAGCAAGCTTCACGAATTTTCCACTAATTTGGACCCAAGAAGAGATAACTCTTTCTTTCCAAACGTAACACAATAAGAATTAAACACCTGAGCCAGGTCACTCTTCCCTTGTTTAAAGCTGAATCGAGAATATACTGAAAAATGATCGGAGATGTCACAAACTAAAATTGGGTTTTCCATCAAACTGAGCGTAGAGAAGATATTGTCAATCAAAGAAGCTGCAACATTAGTTACTCTTGGGGGGATGGATGTAGATGGTAGAGTTCTTGCGGCACGCATGGTTGAAAGAAAATCAACTGAAGCCGAAGAGTTTGAGTCCTTCAAATTTATATTAAAGTCACCCATTATGATTAACTGACACGGATGTTTCAGTATCATGTCAAGTATTTCCTCAAGATTCCGAAGACACAATGGAATAGCACCACTAGGAGAACGATAAATATTGCCTATGATTAGATCAATACCATTAGATCTAATTTCTATAAATTGCGACTCGAAAATACCTTCAAAATTCCTTGATAAGTCATCACGCAAGCAATAATACAAATTGCAAGATATATACATGGCTAGACCTCCTTTAGCCATCTTGCAGCGGTTTATACGTTCCATTTTATAACCATGGATATCCAATTGCATTTCATCGCCAGAATCCAGAAATGTCTCACACAAACTGACAACATCAGGCTGTCCATCAAAAACAATTTGTCTCAAATTATCTATTGACGAGGAGAGACCCTGAATATTAAGCTGAAGTGCGGTCAGAGAATAATTTCTTTTGGTAATCTCCTCCTCCCCCAAATCCGAAACATATTTACTAATGAAACTCAGAGAGGAAAGAAACTAACAAAATGAAAAATAAAATCATAAAGGGTGAAAAAACAAGGATTTTATCATCCAGTGGTGAACCATGAAGAAGACAAAATATAAGCAAATATTTCGGCAAGGACCTCCACCAAGTCGTCCTCAGTAATAAACAAAAAAAAAAGAAGAAGACAAAGAAAAAAAAACGAAAATGTAAACTTTCGAAGATTACTACACAAAGACAGAACGGACACAAAATAAAAACCAGGCAGGAATCAATGAAAAAGATCTTACCAAGATGATTGGGCAAGAATCTTTTGCTTTGCAATAGTTTTAGCTGGTCTACATTTTCGTTTTTCATTAGATATGCAAATAGGTTCTTTTAAGTTATACCGGGTGAAAATATTGATTGAGTCCTTCAATATTAAACCGTCGTAAACTGGGCTTAATGAAATATCTCCAGTATCTCTATTTAATGCTAAATTTTGGTTCATATATTTTTTTATCTCAATTACCTCTTTCAAAGTTTGTGGTACGCCATTTGCAGTTGATATTAAGGTTGCCTCGTCAAAAAGAACTAGATGGGTCGGATTTACGGAAATATGCGAAGCCAATGCCAAATCAAAGTTGTCATTGTTATTTTTTATTCTCAGGGAATTATCTATTGAAGTTTTGTGTTCATGCAAACGTTTACATATTTTTCGATGCGTCCTACCAAAATAAAATTCCCCACAAGAATATGGAATTATGAAGACACCATTACCCGGGACAGGGTCAGTTTTTTCCTTTTCTGAGTTGAAAGTGCTCAGCTTTTTGCTCGGTTTTGAACGTGCTAGAGAGATTATGTTTTTTTTAAATTTTTCCAAGTTTATGGCCAAGTTTCGGGATGTATGGTAAAGCGATAAAAGTTTTTTTCTCAAATGCCGGGGTAACTGAACTAAGGGGGACAAGCTCTCTATTTTATTATTTTATCTTTTTTAATCGTCTATCTGTGATATTTTCAATAAGTTTGATTGGGTAGCCGTTGCAGAAAAGAGAATCCTTGACATAATTTAATTCAGAATTTATATGATTACGGGAACAAATTTTTAAAACTCTGTCAACTAAAGAGATTATTACCCCTCTTTTCACAGAAGGAGGGTGACGAGAAGAGAAATGTAGATATCGATCATTATGAGTCGGCTTTCTATATATAGAAAACTCAAGGCTAGGAGTAGTTTTTATAATCAAAACATCCAAGAAAGGCAGCTTACCTGAATCTTCGAGTTGCATTGTGAACTGGAGATTCGAATTAAAAGAGTTCAAATGTGCCAACACATCTCTTTGAGAGTCTTGTCCATGTTCCAAAACAGACAGGATATCATCAACGAAACGAAACCAGATATAGAGTGTTTTGCGTGGAGAAACTATTCAAAGCAGAAAGTTCTATGAAATCTATGTAAAAAATTGCCAAATAAGGAGACAAGAAAGTGCCCCTGGATAATCCCATTATTTGAAGGAACACTTATTTTTTGGAATTTGGAATACGAGGAGAACCTGTTGCAAAGATGGACAAGGGTCATTATTGTATCAATGTCCAAAGTTTTGTAATCCGACCGAGCTGAATTTTCCTCTAATTTTCTTTGTAAGGCCTGCTCACATTTATGGACATCGCAAGAAGTGTACATAGAAACTGCATCAAAACTAGATAAAATAGTATTTTCTGTTGTACTCTGATTTTTTAACTTCTCAAAAAGAACTATGGAGTTTTTTATATATGATTTCTGTGTGCTTAAAAACGGCTTAAAAATGGTGTCGAAGAAACTTCCTACACCCGTAGCTGGAGAACATTAGCATGCTACAATAGGCCGTAATGGAATATCTTTCTTATGGATTTTAGGAAGACCATAAAACTTTTGGGGCTGAGCAACCTTTGGGGTAAAATTTTTTGTAGATTTTAGGGGTAATTAGTCTAGTGTCTTTTAAAATAAGTATCTTTTAATACTTAAAAAAAATAAAAATTGATCCCACGGACAAATGCACACAGCAGTTAAGAAACGAACTAGGAATTTTAAAAGATACAGTCTGCTTTGAATAGTTTCAACTGAAAACACTCTATCTGGTTTCGTTTCGTTGATGATATCCTTTCTGTTTGGGAACATGGACAAAACTCTCTAAGAGATTTTTTGGCACATTTGAACTCTTTTGATTTGAATCTCCAGCTCACAATGGAACTCGAAGATTCAGGTAAGCTGCCTTTCTTGGATGTTTTGATTATAAAAACTACTCCTATCCTTGAATTTTCCATATATAGAAATCTGACTCATAATGATCGACATCTACATCTCTCTTCCCATCACCCTCCTTCTGTGAAAAGAGGGGTAATAATCTCTTTAGTTGACAGAGTTTTAAAAATGTGTTCCCGTAATCATATACATTCTGAATTAAATTATGTCAAGGATATTCTTTTCTGCAACGGCTACCCAATCAAACTTATTGAAAATATCATAGATAGACGATTAAAAAAGATAAAAGAACAAAATAGGGAGCTTGTCCACCTTGATTCAGTTACCCCGGCAATTGAGAAAAAAACTTTTATCGCTTTACCATACATCCCAAAACTTGGCAATAAACTTGGAAAAATTTTAAAATCTCTCTGTTTCTTTAAAAACCGAACAAAAAGTTAAACACTTTTTCAACTCAGAAAAGGATAAAACTGACCCTGTACTGGGTAGTGGTGTCTTCATAATTCCGTGTTCTTGTGGGAAATTTTACATTGGTAGGACCCATCAACAACTATGTGAACGTTTGCATGAGCACAAAACTTCAATAGATAAGTCCCTGAGATTAAAAAATAACAATGACAACTTTGATTCAGTATTGGCTTCGCATATTTTCGTAAATCCGACCCATCTAGTTCTTTTTGACGAGGCAACCTCAATATCAACTGTAAATGGCGTACCACAAACTTTTAAATAATTCAGATAAACAAAATATATAAACCAAAATTTAGCATTAAATAGAGATACTGGAGATATTTCATTAAGCCCAATTTACGACAGTTTAATTTTGAAGGACTCAATTAATATTTTCACCCGGTATAACTTAAAAGAACCTATTTGCATATCCAATGAAAAACGAAGATGTAGACCAGCTAAAACTATTGCAAAGCAAAAGATTCTTGCGCAATCATCTTGGTAAATTCTTTTTCATTGATTCCTGCCTGGTTTGTATTCACTGTCTGTTCTGTCTTTGTAGGGTAAACTTCAAAAGGTTAGATTTTCTTTTCTTTTTTTGTCTTCTTCTTTTTTTATTAAGCACTGAGGACGAATTGGCGGAGGTCCTTGTCGAAATATTTGCTTATATTTTGTCTTCTTCATGGTTCGCTACTGGCTGATAAAAACCATAGAAAGTGATATCAACGGTGAAGGAAAATTTGACATCCACACAATTGGACAGTAAGAAACGTAAGATTGGATCAAGCAGTGAAAAAGGATTTTCAAAATCGATCCTGGAAAAGTATGTCTGAGTTTCCTTAAAATACCAAAACTCCTGCATATCTTCATTTTAATAAAATGAATGTGACGTTTAAAAGATTGGTTTTCATCAACAAGAATGCCCAAAAAACGAACATACCGGTCTTTAGATCTATGAATTATTCCATTTGGCTGGCGAATTTCGGAGAACTGGGGATAAACCTGAGAAACCCGCGAAAAAATAAAAAAAAACTGGACTTGGAAAAATTTAGAGTAAGATAATTAGCACTAAGCCATAAAATTCGGATTCGGATTCGCAGTTTCCCAAAGTGCCAAGTGTGCTGTCATCAGCAAAACAAACAAGGACATCGGAAGAGGGTGAACTATAGTTGCCACTATGGGCAAAGGAAGGCTTAGGATGACAAAGTCTACAGCAATTAATAAGTTTCTACTTTTTTACAACATAATAAAGATAATTTACATAAATCAAAAATAGCACTGGCCCTAAAACTGATTCCTAGGGGACACCAAAATTGACTTGCGAGGGTGATCGGAAAAGTGGATCAACAGAAATTAACCTATCCTTCAAATAAGACTGGAACCAAAAAAATACACTTCCCCTTATGCCAAAATGAGACATCTTTGATAGAAGAATTCTATGGGTTAAGGAATCAAAAGCCTTACGAAAATCCAGGAATACAGCAGCCGGAATCAATCCCGAATCTAACGCAGAATGAATAAAATTCAAAAGAGCCGTACAGGCATGTTCAATGGAGTGCTTCATTCGGAAACCAAATTGAAAATCATGAAGAAAATTTATAGATTTTAAGAAAGTATGGAGACAAGACACCATAGCCTTTTCAAATATTTTACTAAATATTGATAAAATTGAAATTGGTCGATAATTTGCCGGATCATTTCTTGGTCCACCTTTGTACAAAATAATAATCCGAGCACGCTTGAGAGCATCTGGAAAAAATCCAAATTCAAATGAAAGATTAGAAATTTTTGTTAGAGGCAATACTATAGAAGGAAGAATAGATTTAATTACCTTAGTAGGGATAGAATCTGGCCCAGATGAAGACAAGTTTTTTCAGCGATTAATAATTTTAGTAATTTCACTTACTGTTACAGGCTCTAAAAAAATAGACTTAACACAAGATAGCCCGAGGTATGATCTAAAGTCCGGCTTAGGCCGAGACAAAGTAACTGAAGAAGTAATACTCTTACCAATATTATTTGAAAAAAACTACGTTTTCTAAAGACTTAAAGAGGCTGAGTTATAAGGTCGAACCTTGAAACGTACAGGGATTAGGAGGCACAGTTGGGGGGCTGCCGCCCCCAAACCCCGCTTTCGCAGCCTTTAAATAAAAAAAAAGTGTTTTAAACTGAAAGTAAGGAGTGATATTAAATCTTAAAACGAACAGAAATTATTCCGTACATGAAAGGGGCTGTGCCCTCCTCAACACCTCGCTCTTTACGCTAAAGTTTTTATTGTTTAAAAAAAGAGTTGTGAGAAAGTCAAATTTTAGCGTAAAGAGTGAGGCGTTGAGGAGGGCGCAGCCCCTTTCATATACGGAATAATTTCTGTTCGTCTTAAGATTTAATGTCGCTCCTTACTTTCAGTTGAAAACCCTTTCTTTTTTTTTAAAGCTGCGAAAGCGGGGGGTTTGCGGGGCGGCAGCCCCCCAACTGTGCCTCCTAATCCCTGTACGTTTTAAGGTTCGACCTTGTAACCAGCCTCTTTAACTCTTTAGAAAACGTAGTTTTTTCAAATAATTTCTGCACGTTTTTGTACAGTTTATTACTTATTATTGCTTGACTAACTGTTAGCTGATTTGACAGCTTGCAGACTTGCGGGCTCTTATAGGAAAACGAGCCCGCGTTTTCGCAGGCTCTTATAGGAAAACGATAAGAGCCCGCTTATAGCGGGTTCTTATAGAAAAACGAGGTTTTTCGTAAATGTAAATTCGGGGGATAATTTTTTCGGTCTGAAATTATCAAAAGGCCCTAAGAGGTCAAATTATACTTCGAATGAGTCCTCATTCACCCGGATCGGTTGCCAACTGTGGTCTGTAGGCGTGGCTAACAAGAAAAAAAAATTTGAACTTTAAGTGGCTATATTTGGTTTTTGGAAAACAGGGAAGGAGTGATCGGATTGAGCTGAAATTTTGAGGATAAGCTCCCGGGCCCTAGGAAAGCGTAACCTCTTAATTTGAACCCAATCGGACAACTTTAAAGGGGGGCTGTGGTCGTAGGGTCGAAACTTCCGGCCCACTTTTACCCATGAAGATAAAGTCGGAGGGGGGTGAAATTTTGCACGTTTCTTAGTTTGAGCTTGGGCTACAAAATGTAATTACCGCTGTCTCTCTGCGATCGCTAGGACCGTAAATCGCTTAACATTGTGGTGGGTCGCCTCTTTATAGAGGCACAAGTGTGCCTCCTTGATTACCGAAGAATGAAGTGAATGCCTCTTGGACATTAAGCTCACTCTCCACAGCTTTATCACCGATGACCAGACTCATAGGTAAAGAGCTAGATTGAAAACCGGGTTTAAGTACAAAATTTATCACCTTCAAAGTTTTACGAATATCATTGCCACAAGTAGCAAAATTATTTAGATAATACAGAGACATGGCTTTCCTACAAAAGGAATTAATTATATTTCGGTAGATCTTGAATTGACAAAGACGAATAGCACCTGCTGAAAGTGTAGCGCATTTATAAGCTCTCCAGAGATTATTCTTCCTTCTCCAGCTTTTGAGAAGTCCGGATGTCATCCATGGGCTTAGAGGAACAATCCTTTTAGACCTATGATTAGAAGGTGATACTTTTCAAATGCTAAGAATAGCCTCTTTTATGGTTCCATAGAAGGACTCAAATAAACAAGAAAAATCCTTATCATTATCAAGCAAGCTTCATGAATTTTCCACTAATTTGGACCCAAGAAGAGATAACTCTTTCTCGCCAAACGTAACAGAATAAGAATTAAACACCTGAGCCCGGTCACTCTTCCCTTGTTTAAAGCTGAATCGAGAATATACTGAAAAATGATCGGAGATGTCACTAACTAAAATTGGGTTTTCCATCAAACTAAGCGTAGAGAAGATATTGTCAATCAAAGAAGCTGCAACATTAGTTACTCTTGGGGGGATGGATGAAAAAAGGATGCAAATTGAAAGATATATACATGGCTAGACCTCCCTTAGCCATCTTGCAGCGGTTTATACGTTCCATTTTAAAACCAAGGATATCCAATAGGATTTAATTGCCAGAATCCATAAATTTCTCACACAAACTGACAACATCAGGCTGTCAGAGAGGAAAGAAACTAACAAAATGAAAAATAAAATCATAAAGGGTGAAAAAACGAGTATTTTATCAGCCAGTGGCTAACCATGAAGAAGACAAAATATAAGCTCCGCCAAGTCGTCCTCAGTATTAAACAAAAAAAAAGAAGAAGACAAAGAAAAAAACGAAAATGTAAACTGACGAAATGTAAACTGATGAAAAAAACGAAATGTAAATGTAAAGGATAAAACTGACCCTGTACTAGGTAGTGGTGTCTTCAGAATCCCGTGTTCTTGAGGAATTTTTTTTTCTTCTTTTTTTTTTTTTTTTTGTTTAGCACTGAGGACGAATTGGCGGTAGTCCTTGTCGAAATATTTGCTTATATTTTGTCTTCTTCATGGTTCGCTACTGGCTGATAAAATCCTCGTTTTTCACCCTTTTTTATTTTATTTTTCATTTTGTTAGTTTCTTTCCTCTCTGAGTTTCATTTGTAATGTATAGCCAGTGTGGTCTAAGAATGTATTTATGTCAAGCTTACGGGGAGCATTGGACCAATATTGTTTTAGATTTTTTAAATTGTGTTAAGAAACATACTAATCTTATTTGTCAGTTTAATTTCTTAGAAACTTGTTAAAAGACATCGAATAACTTCCACCTCCTTTACGTTCAACCTACATTTAGGCACACAATCGGAGAGCCCGTTTATTCAGAGAATAGGTTTCAAAACTTTAACACATATTTAAAAAGACCATAGATCCAGAAGATACGTCCTTAGTAATAAAATACTTAATTTAAAATCCTTATTATATCAGATTTTGTACCCTCAAAATTTTCACCAGATTTTACAAATCTCACATAGGTCTTTCAGACACATATTCCATTTAACAAAAACTCGTTTATCGGAAAAATTCTCAAAACTATAATTTCAACAGTTTCAACAAACACGGATTTTCCTTCCTAGATTTTGTCCTGGCCCTCCTTTGGAAAATCTATCCTCTCTAAGGTTTTTTACATCCAAGGAGCTAAGTATTCTTTCAATAGGACCAAAATTTGTAATGACTCAAACACACGTAAATACATCAGAAATTATTACGGGCGTGGAGTCTGCTATTTTTAGCTCTCATGGAGAATTTGAGAATCCAGACCTACTCAGAGGTGAAATTGTAAAGAGTATTATTGATTATAGGCCATCTTTGTCACTTTTAACTCAATCAAAGGAAGAAATTAAAATTTTAAAAGATGCTAGACTTATTACCCCTCAAATGTACAGACAATTTTACCCCAAAGGCTGTTCAGCCCCAAAGTTTTATGGTCTGCCTAAAATCCATAAGAAAGATATTCCGTTGCGGCCTATTGTAGCATGCTATAGTTCTCCAGCTACGGGTATAGGAAATTTCTTAGCCACCATTTTAATCCTCTATAAAGCACACAGAAATTCTATATAAAAAAACTCCATAGATCTTGTTGATAAGTTAAAAAATCAAATTAAAAAAGAAAAAACTATCTAATCTAGTTTTGATGCAGTTTCTACGTACACTTCTTGCGATGTCCATAAATGTGAACAGGCCTTACAAAGAAAATTAGAGGAAAATTCAGCTCGGTCGGATTACAAAACTTTGGAAATTGATACAATAATGACCCTTGTCCGTCATTGCAACAAGTTCTCCTCGTATTTTAATTTCCGAAACAAATTTTTCCTTCAAATAATGGGCTTATCCATGGGCACTGTCTTGTCTCCTTATTCGGCAAATTTTTATATAAATTTCATAGAACAGTCTGCTTTGAATAGTTTCCACTTAAAACACTCTATCTGGTTTCGTTTCGTTGATGATATCCTTTCTGTTTGGGAACATGGACAAGACTCTCTAAGTGATTTTTTGGTACATTTGAACTTTTTTGATTCGATTCTCCAGTTCACAATGGAACTCGAAGATTCAGGTAAGCTGCCTTTCTTGGATGTTTTGATTATAAAAACTACTTATAGCCTTGAGTTTTCTATATATAGAAAGCCGACTCATAATGATCGATATCTACATTTCTCTTCTCGTCACCCTCCTTCTGTGAAAAGAGGGGTAATAGTCTCTAGTTGACAGAGTTTAAAAAATTTGTTCCCGTAATATTATAAATTCTGTATTATATTATGTCAAGGATACTCTTTTCTGCAACGGCTACCCAATCAAACTTATTGAAATATCATAGATAGACGATTAAAAAAGATAAAAGAACGAAATAGGGAGCTTGCCCCCCTTGATTCAGTTGCCCCGGCAATTGAGAAAAAAACTTTCATCGCTTTACCATACATCCCGAAACTTGGCGATAAACTAGGAAAAATTAAAAAAAAATCTCTCTGTTTCTTTCAAAACTGAACAAAAAGTTGAGCACTTTTTCAACTCAGGAAAGGATAAAACTGACCCTGTACTGGGTAGTGGTGTCTACAGAATCCCGTGTTCTTGTGGGAAATTTTACATTGGTAGGACCCATCAACAACTAGGTAAAGTTTGCATGAAGACAAAATTACAATAGAAAAGTCCCTGATATTAAAAAATAACAATGACAACTTTGATTCGGCGTTGGCTTAGCATATTTTCGTAAATCCAACCCATCTAGTTCTTTTTGACGAGGCAACCTTAATATCAACTGTAAATGGCGTACCACAAACTTTTAAAGAGTTAATTGAGATAAAAAAAATATATGAACCAAAATTTAGCATTAAATAGAGATACTGGAGATATTTCATTAAGCCCAATTTACGACATTATAATTTTGAAGGACTCAATCAATATTTTCACCCGGTATAACTTAAAAGAACCTATTTGCACATCTAATGAAAAACGAAAATGTAGACCAGCTAAAACTATTGCAAAGCAAAAGGTTCTTGCCCATTCATCTTGGTAAATTCTTTTTCATTGATTCCTGCCTGGTTTTTATTCAGTGTCAGTTCTGTCTTTGTATAGTAAACTTTGAAAGGCTAGATTTTCGTTTTTGTTTCTTTGTCTTCTTCTTTTTTTTTGTTTAGCACTGAGGACGACTTGCTGGAGGTTGTTGTCGAAATATTTGCTTATATTTTGTCTTCTTCATGGTTTACCACTGGCTGATAAAATCCTCGTTTTTCACCCTTTTTGATTTTATTTTTCATTTTGTTAGTTTCTTTTCTCTCTGAGTTTCATTTGTCATGTATAGCCAGTGTGGTCTAAGAATGTATTAACATATTTACTATTACAAATAGGGTTTATATTAATCATATTTTTATTAGCCTGACCCACAGAAATATTTACTATACTAATTACATCAAAAGGATTATTTTCAAGCTCGCAAAGGCGACTCTCATGGCCTAAAATAGTCATAAGAGAAGGTTTTACTTGGAGTTCATTCAAGTCACCAGAGGAACCAAAAAGAAATCATTACTTAGATTAATTACAAAAGAAAAACCTGTCAAAGGATTACAAACATATAACTAACTAATAGCACATCAGGTACCAGACGGAACCATATTAAGAACCATTAGCACGGACGGAGAAACAAAAAATTAAAAAAATAAACAAATAAAAATAAAGCAAAACAAAATTAAAATTAATTACCTGAGGAAGGCATTTACAAATTAAGAAAAATATTAACATCGAAAAATGACACAACCGAAGTAATAAAAAGAGAAAAAATACCATAAAGTGCACCCAAAAATAAATAGAAACAAACAATATTTTTGAGAAAATTAATACAAAAAAGATTTTAAAAAACAGAGAAGTAAAAAATGAATAAAAAGCTAGTGAATTGGTAGAGCGAAAAAAAAGAAAAGGGATAATAAACAAACAATCCATGAGAAAGTAAAAAACAAAAAACAAAAACAAACAGAAAGAAAAAACAACTAGATACAGTCAGCGAGAGACATTTTCTTTTTTATTGGAGTCCCGTCACTAGGCTTTGCCAATATTTGACCCTGATCAGACCAAGCATTCCGCTGACCGAATCTGTCTTTCGCCGCATTCAGAATATCCCGTCTCTGCTTGGTCAGAGACTCAATAACAAAAATACCACTAGAGGTCAACTTGGATTTGGTCTTGAACAGTTTACAAGTAACGCTTTTGCTCGAAAGCTTCACTATTATCGGAGCAACCCTTGGTGCAGATGGAACCGCCTGAGTTGAATCAGCTGTAGCAACATTATTCAGCCTAAGTCTATACACGTTCACGACCTCATTTGTACTAATTTCAGGCAAGGACATCTTTTGATTAATAGTTAGCAACACAGCAGAACGAGTGTCAACACCAGTTTTCTCCCTAACAACGTGAAAAACCAGGCTGTCTAGTAGTGATTCTGGTTCATAACTATCCAACTTATTCTCAATCCTGTTTAGTCTGTCCCCTAAATTTTCAAGTTCATTACTCAGTCCCTTTAGCGACTTTTAAATTCGCTGAAAGTTGGGGTTAAATTCAATCGTGAGAGCATCATATGTTTGACTAGCAATAAGATTAGTCGATTCCTTAAGAGAGTCTGAGCTAGCCAGTTTTTACAAAACTTTTTGAGTTATACTTTCCATCAGGTCATTTTTGGTTTTATCCAGTTCAGCTTGGGTAGCTACAGTTTTCTGTTGTATCGGGATAATACTGCTAGATAATGCTAATGCTGGGCAATTTGCTCTGCTTTTATCATTACCTCTCAGTGCAAGGTGTGTTTTTGACAGTCTCATGTAAATATCAGGCGTAGTATTAAGCTCTCCAAAAGCTTTTTTTGAAGCAGGAGCAGACAAATTAACAGTGGTAGGATCATAAACATGGAGATTTGCATCCACGAGGCGAAATTCATCATGCGATCCATAGCAAAATGCCGTATAAAACGGCTTGCCTCGTGTATCCTTACCAGCTTTGATTATTCTTACTGGACAGAGGGGATAATCCTTGAACTTTGCAAGAGCAAGATCAAACTATTTAAAAGCCATGATTATCAGTAGCAAGATAAAAAAAAGTAAAAGACTTATCTTTACGTGAGGACAAACGAAATATTCCAAATAAATATTCAATAAGTCCAGCGCCAGCCAGCTAATGCATAAACCAAAACAGGTATTCACTCGATTATTACGTCACAACACGGGTGAAATGAAAATAGGTCTTGCCTCGGAAGTATTTTCCAAGGATGCCGGGGGGGGGGGGGGGGGGTTAAGCACAAGCCACCATTAACAATTGGGTGTTGGGTGTAAAAATTATCCAAAATCTAAATGAATATCCTAAATCTAGGTCACTTTAACCTACAGCAAAATGTTACGAAATAACAGTCACTGAATTAGCTACGGACTCTAATTGATTCCGGATATGATCCGTTTTCAACACTTGTTTAAAACTGGGATTGTATCCTTTTAAAAGAACAAATTGGTCTTCACAGGTCAGAGACTGAATAGCAACAGATGGGAGGATGAATTAAGACTTCTTCACTTTTATGGGGTGCCCACCCCACTTTTTTCGAAAATTAGGCAAATTTTCTCAGACTCGTAGACTTTGATAGGTAACAACAAACATAATGAATCTTATATAATTGAAATTAACGTAATAATTCAATTTTTAGGATGTATCTATTGAATCCTCAACTTTAATCCTCAACTGAGAACCTTGATTTCTCAACTGTAGAGTTCTCTGACACACTGAATCTGATTGTAGGATTTCCATTACCATTCCTTGACTTTCAGAGTTTGTTTCCACCCTTTTCAAAAATTCGGAAAATATTCTTAGGCTCATAGCTTTCAATGGGTAACAATAAAACCTATTAAATCTTATTTATTTGGAATTAGAATAATAAGTCGATTTCATGTATTTATTGATGTCTAATTCCATTTTACAGTTTTGGTTACTATTGAGCAGCGTCGCTCCTTACAACTTGTTGCCACGAAGTCTTTCAAAATATAAAAAAAAGAACTCGATAAAAACAGCAAACAATTCACACAAACTTTCTAATAAAAAAAACTTCAAAAGTAAAACTCAAACATCCTTATTGACACTAATCCTTAGAATTCAGCTAGGACAGTTATTAATAAAACGGGTGATTTATCATTAAACAGTCTCTTAGTAATAAACTGGCTGCTCTGTAAGAGCGAAAATCAATCTTCGTGAATTTGTGGTCTCTAACATCTGTCTTTGCGGAAATTCCAAGGATTACTGACGATAAGGCTTTTAAAATTTTTAGTTTTTGCTGCTGTTTAATAGAAGGTTTGTATGGATTATTTGATTTTTTTTTATGAGAATCGCAGTTAAAGCTTTCTTCCCAAATACAGGATGAATATAATGATTATTATTTACACAATGGTATTTCCATCCTTTCTGTCATAGGCTGTATTCAAAACTCAAAACTGTTTTTCGTAGACAATATTTGGTTAACAGGGAGGGGGGGGGGTTGAGAGCACACCGGTAGTGAGTAGTGTTGGTGGAAAGAGTGGTGGCTAGGTATTGCAAAGGTACGATTAAAATTCAAGCCCTTGATTTGTTGATTTAGAATTTTAAAGGGTGAACAAACCCGAAAGAATTCAAAAATCAGTTGGGGGCGAGTATTGATTAATAACGGGAGTGACATCACATCCATACGCTCATTGAATACTAACTATACAAGATCACGTGCCTCTTTATAATTTTTACTAAATCCCATTATTGACTAATGGGGATATACAACTCAATGTCCCTTTTTTATGCTCTTTCCAAATATAATCATTTTTTGTCGGAAATGAATTTTAGCCCCACCACCCCAATATATTCAAATTCAAAGTATATATTCGCAAATTAGAGGGGGTTTTTTGCATGAAGTCTATGTTAAGTGTAAACCAGCTAGCATTTTTTATCTGGTCGCATGTATTTTCTACTAGGCTAGCTTTTCAAACTGTCATTTGATATAAATTTAGGCCTATAAGCTAAGTTAACGAACTTTTTCTATCTAATTGGGGAAATATATACTTTTTTCTCTCAGTCAACTAATTCAAGTGCAGAAAAGTGACAATTTCGATAATTTCCTCTGCTTAAACAGCGCTTTCCAGACCGTGAAATATATGACTTACTGACGTGTAAAGGCAAATATGCGTATGACTATTACAACTCTGGCGCAAGGTTTAGTGAGGAAAAACTCCCCCCATTGAAGTATTCTATAATTCACTTACCAATAGTGATTGCACTGTCAAGGACTATGAATTTGCCAAGAGAGCATGGTTGGCTGTAAAAATGGTTGGAATTATTGTAGAATATATTTGGGAAGCGAGGGGTTAACTCTTTTAGACATTGTCTGCAAGAATAAAGACCAAATTTATTCAGAATTTGGGCTATACATCGGCTACTATTTTTCAAAACCGCACCTCGTCATGGACTTAATTCTAAAAATCAGTAGGGAGGAAATATGTTTGATCATCGAAGTGGATCAACACCTCTTTGTCGAATGATCTATAAGGGGGGAAATGTTTTTCATAAGAGTCACATCCTAAAACCGGATCCAAGTGGGAAGAACTCTGTTGATGGTGTAAAGTCCGATGCTGTTTTCTTGACATGAACTCACTCTACCCCTTTGTGATGTCTCACTATAGTTTACCAAGTGGCAATTACAAACGGCTTGAAAATCCTTGCGCCCAAGATTTTGCTGACATTCACACTGTCGAGGACAATGATCCCCAAGGATGGTTTTTGTAAATTAACGGTCACATAACATTGTAACTACACGACACTGTAAGAGATTTTTTTCTGTTAGTAAATAGGCCAGTGACCAAGGAAACTTTAAACCCATACAATTCGTCTTTGGCTAAGGATATGGGCACGCATTAGATCCCCTCCAAGCAGAAACTAACCACAGAATTGAACCCTAAACAGAATAATGTTGTTCACCATGTCCTATTGCGGAGGATGTTGACCATTTTTTTCAGTGTCACTAAGATACACAGAGTCCTGCAGGTCAATCAGAAGCACTAAATGAAAACGTTTTTGGACACTTGTGTCAGTAAATGTTCAAAGTCCAAAAGTAATTTTAAAAAATAAATGGATAAACTCATATTAAATACAGATGTTTGAAAACGGTGTGAAAGCGTAAAAAACATATCTCGTTAAGACTTTATAGCCTGTCCAAAATACTGTGCCTAAATTTTGGCTGATCCTAACTTTAAAACATTAACGACTATATACCCGAAGATGGTTCTGCTATACATAAAAAAGACAGATGTAGTTCGGACGAAGGATCTCGGGGGGGGGGGAGTTCACGAAGGGAAAGGTACACGACCATAATTGGTTACTACGGTTCAACGTGGGTCCGGGCACCGTTAACCGGGAGGGGGAGGGGCTGGTTTACGATGGGGCCGCATTTTATCTATCGGTAAAAGTTAAAACTAAGAATTTATTGGAAGATTTGGAAAATAGTGTGTACATTGGCCCGCGGATGGACTACACGAATTGGAATATGAGCATCTATCCCGAGTTGGTGAAACGCAAGGTCCCCAATCAATTATTAATTTTAAACTCGGAGACAGGGAGCGATTTAACATCCAATAGTTTGTTCCCCGGTCCAAAAGTATACTGTGTGGAAACACACGGCAAGGATGTAAAACAGGCGGGGAAAGGGATGCCTACACACTTTGTAAAAAATAATTTCGACATTAGTGTCTACAAAAAATGTGTGGACTGTTGTCTAGTGCCAAGAGCAAAAGTAATGGGGATTCGCTCTCTACAATATAAGAACTATACTGTTAGAGTGAAAAAAATGCCATGTCTTGCATATCTGACAATGTCTATGTACTCAAGAATGGTGTAAGGGTAGTCCCCCGCGGCCTCTACCTTTCTTCTTATTTAGTTTACTGATGTAATATCGAAAACAACTCTGTTTAGAAAAATTAACTTAAATTCAAAAAAAGTACTTGATGTGTGGGGGACCACACTTTTTCAATATACCCTTCCTTCCATGGCCATTATCTTTCAAATGAGGGGGTTCTCATCTCTTATGTGTTATAACGAATTTTTTCTCGATTTATAGAGGAGAATTAAATTATAGTTTTTCATATGATGAGTACAGCGAATTAAGGGTTATGATTATGTTTTCGTGGAAACGATAGGAAAAATTCGTTTGTTTTTTCTATTTGTCTGATAACATAGGCTAATCTAAATTTTGCATGTAGTATACCACTACTTTCATTCATAATATAAGTCTGTGTCTGTTAATTCTTAGAAATGTCTACTTCGAACTAAAGATATATTAACTAGAGAACAGTGATGAATGGTTCAACCGATGTAAGACTTTTGTTTTTTTTTGTTTAGAAGAGTTAAATTGTCGAACTAAGTCAAAATAAAATCTCTTAGTTTGTCTGAGGTATGGACCTTTAAACTACGCCGGACAAGAAAATAACTAGCTGGAACTATGTCTAAGCTTTTCAGCGGTAAGAAATCGAAAACATCTTGTAACTGAAGATAACAATTAAATGAAGTAAATTCTCAAAAAAGGTTCAGGAATTTTATTTTAAGTAGCTATTGCTTATAATTCGAAACTCAGTAATTTAATACAGAGAAAATCAACGTCCTAGACAATTTGGGAGGGATGAAATGGCTCAGTCCTCCAACTCCCGTCAACCTGAAAAAAATTATTAAATAGCGCACATTAAAAGTTTAGAAAAATTTTTATATTATAATTTAAAAAAATTTTGAAAAAAAAGAAAACCTTAAAATATGTAAATTGTCAAACAAATTAAAAAGTAAATCTCATAGTTTGCTTGAGGTGTGGACCTTCCACCTATGCTGTAAACGATATAAATAGTTGAAGCTGTGGTTAAAATATTCATTGCATTTTTACTGTCCTTAGCCATTCCAAAATATCCGGACCTGCAAATTAATTATCTATACACACATGTGGTTATATGATTTATTTATAATAAACTATATTTGCTCCTCTAAATAAACATTTTTACTGTCCTTAGCCTTTACGAAATATCTGGACCTGTAAGTTAAGTATCTATACAACCATTTTGGGTAACATTTATTTAGTATTATCAATAATATTTTGGTAGGAACAAACATTTTTAGTAGTCTTTAACCAATAAGTGATAGAAAAACCTCAAAATTAGGTATATATTACCCATTTTTGCATACCCTTTATTTATAATTAATTATATTTTTTGCTATAAATAAACATTTTTAGCTGTCTTTAACCATTTTGAGATAGACATACCTGTAAACTAAGCATCTATAAACCCCGTTATGGGTCCTATTGTTCAGAGTTAACTATATTTTTTGATAGAAAATTAACATTTTTATATGTTATTAACCATTAAGAGGTAGCCAGAAATGTGAATTAATGTTCAGTTTTTTTCGTACCATTTATTTAAAATTAACTATATTTTTTGATAGAAATAAAAAAATTTATATGTGCTTAACCATTAAGAGACAGCCGGACCTGTATATTAAGCATCTATAAATCAATTTCTGCGTATCATTTATTTAGAATGGATATATATTTTTTGTAGAAATAAACACTGTTAGCTGTTCTTAGCCATTATTATTTGAAAAAAACTACGTTTTCTAAAGAGTTAAAGAGGCTGAGTTACAAGGTCGAACCTTAAAACTTACAGGGATTAGGAGGCACAGTTGGGGGGCTACCGCCCCCAAACCCCCGCTTTCGCAGCCTTTAAATAAAAAAAAAGTTTTTTAAACTGAAAGAAAGGAGCGACATTAAATCTTAAAACGAACAGAAATTATTCCGCATATGAAAGGGGCTGTGCCCTCCACAACGCCTCGCTCTTTACGCTAAAGTTTTTATTGTTTAAAAAAAGAGTTGTGAGAAACTCAAAATTTAGCATAAAGAGCGAGGCGTTGAGGAGAGCACAGCCCCTTTCATATACGGAATAATTTCTGTTCGTTTTAATATTTAATGTCGCTCCTTACTTTCAGTTTAAAAAACTTTTTTTTTATTTAAAGGCTGCGAAAGTGGGGGTTTGGGGGCGGCAGCCCCCAACTGTGCCTCCTAATCCCTGTACGTTTTAAGGTTCGACCTTGTAACTCAGCCTCTTTAACTCTTTAGAAAACGTAGTTTTTTTCAAATAATTTTTGCACGTTTTTGTACAATTTATTACTTATTATTACTTGACTAACTGTTAGCTGATTTGACAGCTTGCGGGCTTGCGGGATCTTATAGAAAAACGAGCCCGCGTTTTCGCGGGCTCTTATAGGAAAACGATAAGAGCCCGCTTATAGCGGGCTCTTATAGGAAAACGAGGTTTTTCGTAAATGTAAATTCGGGGGATAATTTTTTCGGTCTGAAAATATCAAAAGGCCCTAAAAGGTCAAATTTTGTTTCGAATGAGTCCTCATTCACCCGGATCAGTTGCCAACTGTGGCCTGTAGGCGTGGCTAAGAAGAAAAAAAAATTTGAACTTTAAGTGGCTATATTTGGTTTTTGGAAAACAAGAAAGGAGTGCTCGCATTGAGCTGAAATTTTGAGGATAAGCTCCCGAGCCCTAGGAAAGCTTAAATTCTAAATTTCAACCCAATCAGACAACGTTAAAGGGGGGCTGTGGTCGGAGGATCGAAACTTCCGGCCCACTTTTACCTATGAAGATAAAGTCGGAGGTGGGTGAAATTTTGCACGTTTCTTAGTTTGAGCTTGGGCTACAAAATGCGATTACCGCTGTCTCTCTGCAACCGCTAGGACCGGAAATCGCTTAACATTGTGGTGGGTCGGCTCTTTATAGAGGCACTAGTGTGCCTCCTTGATGAGATAGCCAGAACCTGTAAATTAAGTATCTATAAACCCATTTTTGCGTGCCATTTATTTAGAATAAACTATATTTGCTGCTAGAAATAAACTTTTTTAGCAGTCCTGAGCCATTACGTGACTGACAGACCTATAAATTAAGTATCTATAAACCCATTTTTGCGTACCATTTATTTAGAATTAACTGTATTTTTTCTAGAAATAAACATTTTTAGCAGTCCTGACCCAGTACGAGACAGTCAGACCTGTCCATTCATTATCCGTAAATCCATGCGTGAGTATTATTCGCTCTGAATAAATTATATCATTTTGTTAAAAATGAAAATTTTTACCTGTCCTTACTCATTACGAGACAGCCAGAGATTGTATTGGTTAAACAGAATGGACATTTGGCAGACGAGATAAAAATAGTTTGCTATTACGCTAGAAATGAATATTTTTAGCTGTCCTTAGAATTTACGAGATAGCCAGTCATGTGAATTTATGATCTATAAAATAAGTTTTGCGTAACATTTAGTTACAATGAAATAAATTTATTGGTATAAATAAACGTTTTCATCTTTCCTCAGACATTTTGAGACATTCAGAACCTGTCAATTGGGTATCAATAGAACAATTTTTGCGTACATTTTATTTATAATAAACGGTGATTTTTTATATAATTATATGTTTTTGTATGTCTACAACTATTAAGACATAGCCAAACCTGTAATTAAAAGACCTATAAACCCATGTTTGAATAACATTTGTTTAGAAAAAACTAAAATTTTTACAGAAAAAATAGTTTTAATATGTCCTTGTCAATTACGAAATATTCAGAATTGTTAATTAGGGATCTATAAACCCATTATTGCGCACAATTTATTTATAATAAACGATAATTTCAGCTAGAAACAAAAAATTTTATCTGTCCCTATACATTACGAGATATCAAGACTTTTAAATTAATTATATATAGGCCCAGTATTGCTCGCCATTTATTTAGAAAAAACTATATTTTTCCTTAGAAATAAGCATTTTAACTGTCCTTAGCCAATTTTTTTTTTATTTCAATTTGGATTCTTGAATTAAACAACTTATTCATATTCTATAATACAGGAGCTAAAGAGGGACATTATCACCACCTTAGCTGAAATCCCAGCAATTAGGCAACAATTGAAGTCAGGCTTGGCCCCAATGAAGTTGGAGCGCATTATCAGGTTAAACACTCATGCTGTAACCCAAGAGATTCGACAACAAGAGAAGTCAGGCATTGCACCAATCAAGTCTGAACGTGCTGTTACATTATCACTGATAACGATCATGATGTTATTTTCGTCAGGGAAGTGTTGAACGAAAAATTCATTTTTATAAATTATATTTAATTTGAATTATTAAAATTCAATTGTATATTCATTTTGCATTGCTCTATCCTACTTAGGTCGATTATGTATCTAAATATCTACACAGGAGGGGACTGACGGTTGAGGTTATGGCAAAAGAGCCCTGTGGATGTGGTATATGGATGACTATAAGTACCTCTAAGAGAGGTGTCGATATAAGCATTCATTCATAAACGTAGTTGTATTGTATCAGGTGTCCTTATGTTACAGTAGGCTGCTAGTAGTAGTAGTAGTAGTATTTCATGTTTTTGCATGTCATTCATGCTATAATATATAAATTTCTTTATATTTTCTCGATATAAAATACTTTTTTTACCATCGTCTTTAAACCTAGACTATAGACTGGATATGGGTTTAAGATATTTCAATTTATTAAAATTTTGCTTTTTTTTGGAAGTTCAGCCTGTGAATCATGTGACAGGTAGTGTCCAAAATTATTTTTTACAGATGAAAAGTATTATAGACTCCTCCCTCCAAAATTGTCCTTGGCACTTAAAAATCAAAAGGTTACGTATTTAATATAGTACTAGATACATTGAACTGTTTAAAGAATAAATAAATACAAACTTCTACTTTCAGTACTACTTACCGACCTCCAAAATGTAATACTACTTATTTAACCCCGATGACATTGTCAAATATACGATATTTTATTGGTTCAAACAAACAACATTCAATTAGATAACCTGATATTTTAGACGAAAAATATCTCTTTATAAAGACAGGACTTGCTCCAAGTACACAGATCCTTCCTCTTATCTTAATGACAGAATTTTAGATATTTTTTTATAGATTAAATTAAATTAAAATAAAACTTCTCGCATTTGTACAATTGAGTAGGTAAAATATCAGAAACTTAAGATAATTGTATTTGAAGTCTTGAAAAAAAGGGGGGGTAGATGTTTCACAGGATAGATATTTTAATTTGGTAATATCTGGTCATGTTGAGTAAATTCGTATAAAAATATGGTTTTTGATTTTAAGTGTTTTAATACGGGCAGTATCGGATTATACGCTGCTTCTTTTTGTCATTTTTTTTCTTTCTAGTTGATAATTTGATAAGAAAACTAAGAAGGTATAATTAAAATGGTAAATTTATGAGTATTATACTTTAGTGTGGACAGCAGCAGCACATTATGCGCATTTATTTTTATTTTTTTCTTTCCACTAGATTATTTGTTAAGAAAAACTAAGAAGTTATAATGAATATTGCAAATTTAAGAGAGAAGTGCATTATGCAATGCTATATTCGTTCTATTTATTTTACATTCAATGCTTCAACATCATTTTACTTAAATTTAATTCATATTTAAGGAAAAATATTTAACATCATTCAGTTCGGCAAAGATAATACTAATATTTGAAATAGAAATAACGTATCCATAACACAGTCTAAGAAGTGTCTTTCCAATAACCAATGAGGAAGAAGCAAAAATCATATAATGCACAATCAGTATTAAAAAAGGAGTAGTTTCGTGAAGAATTACGATCATCAAGCACAATGTTACGAACTAGATCCATATTCTAACTTTTCTTTTTAAATGTTTTTTTATACACCACTGTTTTTTTTCTTCTTCTTTTCCAAGTAAAAACAGTATTTATTCATGTTATGGTTTTTTTCGCTGTATTATGTTATTGATGATGACGATGATGATAATTGGGGCACATTTCCTTTGAGTGGAGAAGAAGAAAAGGCATTGTGTGAACTTGTCGAGGGAGATCCCCCCATAAAACCGGTTATACAACAAGTTATTTCAATGAAATTAACCACAGCACCACCTCATAATAGAGAGAATCTTCGATGCCTGACAGAGCAAGGAAAAATAGATAATGAAAATACCCCCTTGTATATTACTAAACATTCTCGTGCTACAAGAAATCTCATAAAAGTGCTTATAGAATCGCAGAAAAAATATAAACTTTCTCATCTGTTTAAAGGAAGAGATATAAGACGTTCTGCGCAGCTAAATAATGCAGGGAACTATCCTGTAGTATCATTATGGTACATTTCCAATTCGATTTGTGAATGTTCCTCTAAAAGTGTTATTTTTAGTTATTTCAAATAAAATTCTATGACTTTTTAATATTCCTATTGCTGAAAGGTCCATAGAAATATTGAGCTATACATTTGAATATTATGGATGATGAAATTGAATCATTATGAACTCACTCTCACCTGAAGCAATCTCTGTTTTTTTCGTAGCCGAAAATTACGACTTTCTCAATTTTTCATTTGTATGTTGAAGATTAAAGAATTTATTACGGACTGTGAAAAAAACACTACCATATTTATAGTAAATTTTCAATTCATCGATGAATGTTCTAACAAAAATCATATGACATTAAAGGCATATACTGTAAAAGCTTATGACTTGTAAAAGCATGTATGCGTATGGTTATTGCAACTCTGGTGCAAGGTTAAGTGAGGAATAACTTCCCCCTTCCCCCATTGAAGCATTCTATAATTCACTTACCGATAGTGAATGCACTGTCGAGAACTATGAATTTGCTAAGATAGCCTGCGCCAAGGTTGGCTATAAAAACAGTTGAGATTATTGTAGACTATACTTGGTAAGCGAGGCGCTAACTCTTTTAAACATTGTCTGCAAGAATATTAACCAAATTTATTAAGAATTTAGGCTAGACATAGTCTACTATTTTTCAATATCACACCTTGTTATGGAATCAGTTCTAAAAATTTGTAGGGAGGAAATAGATCTGATCACTGTTGTGGATCAGAACCCATTTGTTGAAAGACCTATCAAGGAGAATACGTTTTTTACGAGGATCGCATCTTAACAACAGATCCAAGTGGGCAGAACTCTGTTGATGATGTAAAGTCCGAGGCTGTTTTTCTTGACATGAGCTCACTCTACTCTTTGGCAATGTCTCATTACAGTTGACCATGTGGCAATTACAGCTGGCTTGAAAATTCTTGTGCCCTATATGGATCTCGCATTCACACTGTCGAGGAAAATGGTCCCCAAGGATGGATTTTTGAAATTGACGGTCAAATAACATTGGAACTCCACGACACTGTAAAAGATTTTGTTTTTCCGTGTGTAAATAGACCGGTGACCAAGGAGTCTTTGAGCCCATAAAATCGGTCTTTCGTCTAGGATATGGGCATGCATTGGACCCCTTCTGAGCAAAAACTAAGTGCAGATTTGGACCCTAAACAGAATATTGTTGTTACCACGTCCTATTGCGGTAGATGTTAACTAACGGTTTCGGGGTCACAGGGATACACAGAACCCTGAAATTTGATCAGAAACCTTACTTGAAATCGTATTTTGAATCTTTTGTCAATAAAAGTTCAAAGTCAAAAAGATTAATTCAAAAACAATTGCATAAACTAATTTTAAATTCAGGTCAAGATAAAATGATTGAAAACTTAAGAACCATATCGTTTTGAAACGTTGTAACCTGCACCAAAGAATTCGAATGAATTTTCTCTGATTCTAACTTTACCAAATTCATGACCATAAACTTGAATAAGGCTCTGCTACATAGACCAAATAGAAAATGTTGTTATTAATACGAATAGCGCGGGGGGGGGGAGTTCATGACTTGAAAGGTAAAAGAACCTCCTTGGTTCATTCTATTACCCTGTGTTTAATGGCACCGGTACCAGGGAAGGGTGAAAATTCGGAATATGGTGACATAGAGGATCGATGATTAAAAGTTAAAACTAAGAAGTTATTGAAATATTTTGAAAATGGTGTGTACACTGGTACGTGGAGTGAATACACTAATTGGAATGAAAGCATATTTCCAGAGCTGGTGGAACGCCGGACCATCCAATAAAATATTTACGTTAAAGTTTGAGACACTTATTAACTTCCTAATAGTTTCTCAATATAACATACTTTTGTTGACGATAGTTTTTAAACATGGGATAGATACTTTACATGAAAATCAAATATTTTATTTTCAGAATGAATCGCTTGTATCTGGAAGCTTAACACTTGAACCATGAGATGGCCACTGTCCAAAAGTATTTTGGACTAATTATATAGATTGTTCACCCCCCTCCCTCCGAAAATGTCCTTGGCACTTAGAAGTCAGCAAGCTACGGATTAAATACAGCATTAGCTACATCGAGCTTTTTGAAGAAAAAATCAAAATAAACTTCTACCCTCAGAACTCCTTAAAGACATCCAAAACGGAATGCTCCTCAGTTAACCCCGATGACATTGTTAAAGATACGAGATGTTAAATTTGATAACCCGCGATTTGAGAAGGAAAACATCTCTTCATAAATTTAGGACGTGCAAAAAGGACACTTAACTTTTCGTTCATCATCACGAAAAAAATATAGATCTTAGGTTATAAATTATATGAAATTCAAAAAAAATTTCGTGAATTTAGAAATTTAATGATTGATACTATAAGAGAAAGTCGTATCATACTGTTGTAAATTTCGAAAAAAACGCTTTTTGGTAGAATATTCATCGATGAATTGAAAATATCCTATAATTATACTAGTGGATTTTTTTCACAATTTTTTTATTTTATTTTGTATATGAGGGGACTGCCCCACTCCTCTGTGCCTTGATCTTTATACTAAAATTGAATTAATTGAATTGAATTGAATTGACTTAAAGTTATCAAGTATTTTGCGGTAGGTTGCATAGGCTGCATCAAGACATGGCTAAATTGTAGACAGATAAAAGCTAAAACACATAGTCAAAGCATTTGAGACGTGAATGCTTAAATTGAAGTTTCATGGGTAAATGACAAGAGTGTGCTTGACTCTCTTATTGGTGACATACAGGTTTGCTAGTTTTGTTTGCCAAGCGTCTCAGGCAGGCTAACCAAGAATTTAAAATTGACATAACACCGTCAGATTGCCTGTAATGAGATGCAAGAAAGACACGGTTGCCTATGGTCTCAAAAAGGGTGACCTTAACTTTATAATTCACAAAGAACTTAAACAATAAATTTTCTTTATGTAGCAGGTGAACAATCATTTAAAGCCGTCTTTATCTTATAAATAGTACCTATGTATTGCCTAATCTCAGCTCCACATTCTGAAAAAAATTTGAATTTTTCTAATTTTTGGGTCACTTGCCTGAGACTCTGGGCTGTTGGGTGCTCCCATAAAGTTTCCTAAAGTCCTCTCTCAATGCAGTACTTGTTCACGGATGCCCAGAGTCTCCATTCCCTTTTCCAATAGTATCTAGTCATTGCCTCAGTTCAGTTCAGAAATCTGAGCAAAGTTCCACTTGATATCAATTTTAGGGTCACTTGCCTAAAACTCTGGGAAGGCTAGATGGGCACCTCCAAAAATTGGACGGCAACTCTCCTCCACACCCCTCGTCCCCAAAAGCAACAAGTAAAATTTTTTTACAGTCATTAATTTAGAAATGTATTAAAAATCCTACAGCCACAACCCAGGTGTCATAACAACCCCCCCCCCCCGCGCCGGCTGGGGGGGGGTAAGTTATAGCCTGGATCCGATCTGGGTCGCCCGAAGGAGATGCGCGTATAAACTCCAGAGAAGGCGCCTTTGATTGGATAATGAAATCCATCTCTTTTTATCGTCAAAACTGATCAGAGGCTAACTGGGCCTCCATGCACATTTCCCCCCAAATACCTCTGATAAAAAAATTGAGGGAACAATTTTGTTAATAATAGTTCAAAGATTATATAATAAAACTGCCTTACTTAATTTGATATCGGTAAAAAAAAGTTCAACCATCAGATATCAAAACTCATGGGTGGACACACCATCCCAGAGCCCAAGGACAGGCGTAGCAAGTTATACGCTGAGTATTTACGTGTTTTATATAAGAGGGATACTCATATAAACTTCCGAGACGGCTCATTTTATTGAAAATAGAAGGTTCTATGTCACTTTTAAAGAGTCAAAGGAAACCGAAGCTTAATCTAGTCCCCCCACGCCCTTTTTCCCAAAACCCATCTAATAAAATTTTGCGATAGCAATTTTGTTAAGAACAGTTAAAATGTCATACGATGAGAACTCCTAAGCTGACGCATACAAATTTTTTTCAATTTTATATTTTTACTTTGATAAAAATATCTTTAAAAATTCAAACTCAAAACAAACAAAAATTACCATCAAAGAACAAATTTAACCCAAAACGAACATAAATGCAATAAACAATCATAGCAAAAACATACAACAAATAATTAAATACATTAATAAATATATCTTAGAACGATTAAGGCTTAGACTGAGCAAGAATATCAATGTTAAGACGAAAAAATATTTCCATATTCAAGTGGAAATGAAAATTAAAATGAACATAAATTAATTAAACTATCAATTCAAACAAAAACGCAATAGATATCAAAACAAATTAATAAAAAAAATCTTAAAACGATTGCAGCTTGAATTTATCATGCAAATTTAGCTTGAAACGAACAAAAATCACCACAAAACAAAGGTTGTGTATGACCTTGTTCTCTCACTGTAAGAGTCTAAAGCCTACTGCGTCATTGGCGTGTTTCTGAAAACTACATTTGTTTTTAAAAGCCTTAGAAACTATTAAAAATAAAATAATTAAAAATTTATTGAATATGATATTAATTTTTTAAATATAAATAATTTAAATAAATTATTTAGCTTTATCTTTATTTTTTTTTTAAATTATTTAATAAATTTAAAATAATTTTTTCTTAATATACTCCTATTTCAGCAACGAAACAGTGAAGCAGTAGGCTTTTGGTTTTTATTTACAGTAAGGAAAGGAGGCAGTATCCAATCACTTGTTTTAAGGGAAACTATATTTGTCTAGTGGTGATGCCCCATCACCACTCGATTCTTAACGCAGAGATCAAAACCTGGAAATGAATACAGTGAGAGAGACTGGTTTGAGCTAAAAAATGTTTCACATAATCCTATTATATTAAAAGAAGAATAAAATTGTTCAATTAATTCTAAAATATCCAGCTAACTTGTAGGCACGTGAACAGTCCAAAAAAACAGTTGAAACATTTTTCATTTACATCATTAATGTACGTCAACCAAATATAATTACTCTCCCTCTTAGTATAGAGCTAAAAAATATGTATATCATCATCGCCGGCAATACTTCTTAAGAAATAATAATGAAGACTAAATCGGTCTTTATCAGACATTATAATTTTTCATATAAAATAACAAGAAAAAGCAATTGAAAAAAAAGAGAGAGAGAAAAAAGAAAAGTATAAAAAAAAAAAAAAAATTAAAAAAAACCTATGTAAAAAACCATGTAGCATTCTGCTGCATAATGACAGATTAGCACCGAAAAGGATAATAAATTGAAATATAATATAATTAATTTTTAATTACAGGATAACAATCACACAAATTTTTAAGAATAATTAAAGAATAATAATTACAGGATAATAATCACGCAAATTTGCAAGGATTTGCCAAGAGTCTTGGGTTGATTTAAAGACAAACACCGGATCCTAGGCTAAAACAAACCCCGTCTTAAAAGACTTAAAAAAATTTATAAATTGTAACTTAATTTACCAAAAAAAAATCGTCTAAACAACCGCGAAAAACGTAGATTTTTACTTAGTACATAAAATTGAAAAATGCGCTTCATCAATTACATTTTTTTTCAATAATTATTATTATATAAGTTCAAATACCCGAAATCTAAATTTACAATAGAATTACAGAATTGAACAATAAATACAATGAAAATTTCATCTAATCTTAACTGGGATAGAGATTTGTACGACTTTAGAGTGACTGCTTAATTAATGCTGATAAGTCATGTTTAGGCATTTTTAGGTGATTCATAGATTAATTTCGTAAACAGAAAATTACAAAATTGTAAAAAATTTTAAAAACTAATAAATTTTTGTAATATTTTGTAGTATGTAACTTTTTAATGCTAACTTGAAAAAAAAAGCCTGAAATAGCTAAAACATTTAATTTTATTATTACCACAACAATAATAAAATGAAACAAATAGAATAAAATATAAATTTAATAAGGAAATTGACTATTTGTGCCATGAAACAAAAAATCTTTTTTCGAAAATTGTTCCAATCTAAGATTAAAAATAAATTTTTAGGATGTTTTACTTTATCATTCTTTCACCAGTATTTTTTTATTATTCAGCATTCAAGACGGTCGAACCGAGGCCTCGACCAAAATGTCTATATACTTTTCATCGATTTGTTACTGACTGGTCTTATCATTGGTCTCCCTTCTTTAATGTTCGTTTGTTTTGTCAGTATTAGAAAGTGTGGTCGCAGAAATTAGGTCGCAGACTGCCCCCCTAGCGGAGTATACAGGAGTGTGTGTTACATATTCAAGACACTGGTACGGTGATTCAACGTTATCCGATGTACCGTTTATTTAATAACGAGCTTTTGCCCCCCCCCTAAATTTTTTTTATCGGATCATCCTATTTTGCGCCCCCCTAAAATAAACCTGGTTTCGCCTTAGAGCCCCCCTCCCAGGTGCAGTTTCCACTACCCCCTTAAGTCCGGGTAATAATGTCAGCGACCTTCGTTGCCCCTGCCCCCTACCAATTGCCCTTCATGACGTTTTTAATTCCTTGTACGTCGGGTTTTGATATCAGGAACTGGGCGGATGTTTGAAAATTTCTTTATTTAAGCAATATTTTTACAGACACTAAAAATAAAAATAATACAAATATTAATATTAGTTTAAAGAAGTAATGAAAAAAAATGAATGTTTAATATATAATGATTTTAATTCCTGCAAATTTCAATAGTTCAAGGATCCATACTTTATTTAACGGACTTTGGTTACATAACTTAAAAAAAATAAATAAAAATGTTAGATTTTAATAAAGTTTAAATACATTAAATATAAAATAAACTTATAGTGGTGAGGGGGGAGTGTACACTTGCCAAAATCTTGTAGGTTATAAATTCTTTTAATTTTAAGTTACCTGAGTATGATTTTTACTTTCCATAAGTTTTAAAATGTATTTTATTATAATTATAATTATGTTTATTATTGACTGTATCTGGTATTTTTTTTTTTAGAAGTGGTGGGTGTTGTATTTCGTGTATTTTTTCATATGGGAGTTTTTTTGGCCCTTCTAATTTCTAATTCTAATTTCGAATATTTACTGTTATTAATTGGTCTCGTCTTCCGTTTTAATTTTACTTTTCTCTGAAATAACTCTTTGCATGAGGTTTTGTTGTTAAATTAATTATTTTTTTTTTATTATTTTTAAAATTTTAATTATTTTTGTTTTTGATTTTTTTTTATAGATTAATGTAAAAAACCAACTTTATAAAATCTTGTTTATTGCATAAAATTTTTTAGGATGCATAGTTATAAATTCTATAACAGCTCTATATTTTTGAGCACTGCCTTGGAGAATTGCTGAAACATTTTAATTATCTAATTCAATTACGTCAACAATTTAACAAAACTTTTAAATGTTTTTTATATTTTAAATTTAAAAACTTGGCAGTCAAAAAAAAAAAAAAAAACAACATTGTATATTTATGGTATTTTTAGATATATTAAAATTATCAGATTTAAGCTCTTTTATCAAAAGCTACAAGCCTGAGAATATTTGCTTTCAGGGCCACATCCAGTATTTTTAATACGTTATACTATTTTTTCGGGGGGGGGAGGCTGGATGTGGGGGTTTGTACCTTTCATGGAAGGGGGAGGGGAGGTTTAAAACAATTTAAAAATCAGACATGCTTTTTTTAAAATTATTAGGGGGGGGGGTCAAACGTATTCATTCTCTGGAAAAAGCCTTTTTTACCTGAATTTTATAAATGTTTTTAAAAACCCCCATAGAGTAAGTGATAATCAGGGAAATTTCAGCAATGAATTTAGCCTTAAAAAGAGTAATTTTTTATAATTATTCTATAAATATTTGGGATATAGTATTTTTTATAATTTTTTTCAAATTGTAACCTCCCGGATGTTCATCATTTGAAAATTTCCACACCGGGAGGCGGTGGGGATGGGGTTCCCGTGTAGGCTACTTTTTTTTATGTTTTTTTTTAGACATTCCTTTTTGCTTTTTATTAATTTCTAAAAATATGAGTTTAAAAAAGAAAAATAAAGGCAAGATCACTGCTGCACGTTAATGAATATTCTGCAGCACAAAAGCATAAAATCTCTACGTCACAGAATGAAAAATTATTGAATTTCATAGTTTACCCTGACTCTCCCGGCTTCCCCATTTCCAGGCAAAACACAGTCCGTTGTTCATACCCTTCCCCCCCGGCCATCTCCAGGGGGGGTTACCCTGTTTGACCCTCCCCAATATTTTTGACCGAGTCGAAAACAAGTCTAAATTTAGTAAAACCGAGATAAAAATCATGAAAATTAGTCAAAAACTGAATCAAAAACCCCCATGAAAAAAAATCCTTTATCATCGCTTGCCGTCACCACCCCTACTTCGATGCTTGCACTCGGTGCAGTAAAAACGTCAGTAGATTGAATGCCTTATTGTTGGAGATTCTGAATTTTTTTACTGAATACAGGCGAATTTCTAATGATAAGCAACCATGTTGAGTCCTATTCTTCAAATAATAAAAACTAATCTGATTAATCGCATCCTTTTTCTAGCACATGTTTACCTAGCTGTTTTCTCATTAGTACTAAAAACCACCGTTTACGTAGTAGTAGGGTCATCTGTATACTCGAGTAGATTTTTATGGTGAAAATTTATGTAATTTATCAAAATTTCAAAAAAATAAATAGTGTTAGTTTCTCGAATGTTGTTGAGTGATAAAATATATTTTTTTTCAAAATCTTTGTGCGGGGAATTGTTTTAAGTTTTTTCACTAACATACTAAAAAAAAAGCATGTGTCAATTAAAACACACTGGATCCTCTGGGAACTATTGATAGGGGGGAGGGGACAAAAATAAACGAACAAGACTATCACCACTGTCCCCCTATTAAACTAACTCACTTAATTTTGATCTGCAGAGATGTCTAATTTAATTTTTTCAGGAATTTTTTTTCAGTCAAAAAAAGAATTATGAATTGTTTTTATAATTTATTATTTTTGCCACCCAAGTTTTAGTTTAGAAATCTATAAATATTGAAAAAAAATTGTATAGATAGTATAAAATATTTATCAATATTTTTTCTTTTTTTCTCATTATTTATGAGATGTATTATATTATTGTTTGTTTTTAAATGGCCTACACGAATTCAAGGTGTTGCATTATTTTGAAAATTATTGGCGACATCGAAAATTCAATGTCAAGTTTGTTTATCGATCAAAACGAAACATGATTCCCATTTTCAGATTATTGTGATGGTCTAAATTTGGCTCGATCAAACAGCGTGCGTCGCTCAATGTTTGAAAAAATCGAGATTTTGGGCGAAATACCTGACATATTGAGCCATATCAAAAGAACTGTAAATAATATAAGACTTCTGAATGTGTCAAACGAAAATTAATTTTGTTAATGAAGATTTACATTCTATACATAATTTTAGTTATTTTGAGTCATACAGAGTTCCAATAGCCTGTAGCTCCAACAACATGATCTTACACAACCAGGAGCCATTTTGGTAGTATACTATTAACTTTACGTGTTTATATACACTCATTCTCTAACAGAAAATTTTTTTTTATTAAAAATTATGTAAATCGGAATTCTGTATGTTATAAAGTGCCGATACAACGAGTCATAAAAGAAAAAATGGTACGTTCATAACACTGTACATTGTTCACGCAAACATATAGAAAATTACATTAACTACTTATTAATTAAAAGAGTATTTCATTTCTTGCTATTTTATAGAAACAAAATTCATATGTATTCACCAAGATATAAAATACCAACATTGTTCGATTGATTTATTTAATTTTTTTTTATGATTATTACTGACATTCCTACAGTGATTGAGTAAAAATATATATGTGAGTAAAAGAACAATTAAGTTGTTAAAATTTTATAATCAAATGTTTTTGTTAAGATACTTACATAAACTATCTCAAAACTGGTTCTGAAATAAATTCCTCTATGTAGCTCTTTATGCAACTGAAGTCCAGTGTTTCCACACTGGAAAACGAGAAAAACGTTATTTTTCGGTAAAAAATCCTTTCATGGAAGGATTAACTTGACCTATAGTCTATTTTGAACAAAAAGGCAATCTTAAAATTTTGATTGGAAGTTTCTTTTGGGGTAGGGAATCTGTAAGGGTCGTGGGAGGGGGGCTGTTTGCCGTACAACTACTTTTGATTTTTAAAAAAGGCACTAGAACTTTTAATCTCCTCCAAAAGGAATTACCCCCTCCGCCTCCTGAAGTTTCTACGATCACTGACAGAGAATTTCCTCTAATATTAAAAACAATTTGAAAACCAGGCACCCACACCGTTAGTAGTATGCGCCTTCTGGATTTGCCGAGACGTATAGCATTTGGTATCCTCTGCTATTTCGGTTATTGACTTACCAAGGCCAACCAGACAGGTTTCTGGTGGGATATAGTCTGGTTTGGTGGGTATAGTCTGGTTTGGGGGGTATAGTCTGTTTTTTTGGGTATAGTCTGGTTTAGTGGATAACGATGGAGAAAAAGGGTTAAGGTGATTAGCAATTACGAGCGGGGATTCCCCACCTGTTCCTAAACATTGCAAAAAAGATAGTAGTATGATTTACGAATTTGATCCTACTAAGGTGAAAAAAAATGAAAGGGTTTAGCATTTGCAAATACTTCAATGTGTTGTCAATTTAAAATAGTTTGGAAATAAAAAAATTAACAAGAAATGGCTGAAAAGTGTTTTGGGGGTGATTGTGAGATGGGGTGATTGTGTACTGTATAATACACATGTGATGTTCGGATAGTGTTGTCAATTTAAAATAGTGTAACATTCCCTTCGTTCCCCCATTTCTGAGGGCAGGTGAGGGGGGGGTCAATTTTGGAGGGAAAACCAAAAATACTAATAATCGAAAATCACCGGTATCGGCCTCAAGGGCAAGGCTCAGAGGCCCTTCTTTCCCCCATTTTGAAGCGCAGGGGAGGGGGTCGTTGTTAGGAGCGAAAAATGGTAGTTATTTAGTACCCGATAAACAGGTGACTTGAAATGCTTCATTAGAAATAGTTTATTGCTAATGATACCTCCTCGACCGATATTTTTTATTGTATTTTATAGCTGTTAGCCAAACTTTGCTCTGTGTTTGTCACACCAACTAGTAAATATTTATCGGTTTTTTTTCTTTTCAATTATTTTAAGTGTAAGCCTATATAATTGCCTCATTATTTTATTCTAACTTAACTTGTAGGAAGAGGACTTCTAGAATAAAGATTCATTACCTCGACTAAATCAGTTTATTCAAGTAAAATCGTGATTGCGCTGTGTTTGTCACACCAACTAGTGAATATTTATCAGGCTTTTTTTTTCCGTACAATTATTTTCAGTGTAAGCCAATATAATGCTAGGGGGAGTAAAAATGGTAGTTATTTAGTACCCGGTAAACAGGTGACTTTATATGCTTCATTAGAAGTAGGTTATTGCTAACGATACCTCCTCGACCGATATTTTTATGCCTCTAACAATTGTACTCTATGCTTGCCAAGAGACACGATTTGGCTTTCTCACTATAAATCTATTGCCGGTTATCGACACTACTTAGTTTATTGCATGCATTAAATCATTATTCCTTACACAGTGGAACGAAAAACAAATAGCTCATATCTCTAAGAAAGTGAAGATGGAGCAGTTTAATAAAGTGTGTTCACAGAAAAAGGTTACTGTAGCATTGAATGCCAACACGGATAAGTATTTAAACTATGAAACAAGTACATATGGAAGCACTATTGGAAATGTATGCATGCATTATCATGACAGTAAGGAATTAAATTTCTTTGGAATACCGAAAAAATTCAAGTCATATGTTGGTGGTTATGACAGATTGAGATCTCCAGAGATGATTGCACTCAAAGAGAATGCCAACATAAAAATAATCGTTGATAATAGAGGACAACTCCTTGCTACTGTTGCAGATAACACATTACCTATTGATACATCCAATCGTCACCTTTCGGGTATTAGCATTCAACAGAAGATCAATAAAAGAAAGGCCTACTCGTCTACTAATATTGTAAACCATATTATGTCTACGTGCCAAAACTGTTACCTGTGTATAAATAATGTGATAATAGACAGTGAAATTGCCAGAAAAATAAAAAGGGCATTGTCAGAAAATATCACAATGGAATATAAAGATGAATCGATGAAAAACAAAGCACCAGCAAACGTTACTGCCATTGATCAAACCGTCAATGAACCAAATAATACCAAGGACGAAAAGCATATTGAGCCTGTTGATGAGACACCAGTAAAAATTGTGTATGACTCAAAATGGAATAATGATTATTCTACTGATTACGAACTAAGAGAAGACAATAGCTATAATATCAAGAGACAACATGGTGAACTATTTTATGGAACAGATTCAAAATGTCCAAAGTTAATCATTGATATTAATAATGTATCATAATATATTTTTTTGTATTAATATTCTACATAGCATTGTTTCATTAAAAATATATTATGCATTACATTGTAATTTGTTCATTATTTTTAGAGTAAGCTAGCATATCAAACATTTAGAATATCTATTAAAACGTCGGAGATGTAAGAAAAGGAATTTGCATACATCTATTGTCAGACACATGGAATACCACTGACAAAATCTTGGTATCAGAATGAATAAATTATTTATCAACATCCGTTATTGGATATGTCATTATGAAAAAATTGTAAGTAAGTAAGTAACAAACTCTTTCTTGAATTCACCTCTTGGATACACAATACAGACATTTAATTAAGGAAATTATTAAAAAAAATGTAAGTAAGTAACAAACTCTTTCTTGAAGTCACATCTTGGATACACAATGCAAAAATTTCATTTAAGATATTATAAAAAATTGCAAGTAAGTGGCAAATTATTTCTTGAATTCACTTCTTGTATTAATAAAAAAGACATTTCATTCAAAAAATTATGACAAAATTCTAAGTAAGTAACCAAAAGTAACCAACTCTTTCTTGAAGTCACTTCTTTGATACACAATGTAGAAATTTTATTTAGGAAATTATGAAAAAATCTGTAAGCAAGTAACAAACTCTTTCCTGAAGTCACCTCTTGGATACACAATGCAGAAACTTCATTTAAGAAACTATGAAAAAATTGTAAGTAAGTAAGTAACAAATTCTTTCTTGAAGTCACCTCTTGGTAACACATTACAGAAATTATGAAAAAATTGTAAGTAAGCAGCAAATTCTTTCTTGAATTCACCTGCTGGATAAATAAAAAGACATTTCATTCAAGAAATTATGACAAAATTCTAAGTAAGTAACAAACTCTTTCTTGAAGTTACCTCTTGGATACACAATGCAGAAATTTCATTTAAGAAATTATGAAAAAATTGTAAGCAAGTAACAAACTCTTTCCTGAAGTCACCTCATGGATACGCAATGCAGAAATTTCATTTAAGAAACTATGAAAAAATTGTAAGTAAGTAAGTAACAAATTCTTTCATGATGTCACCTCTTGGATACACAATACAGAAATTTCATTAAAGAAATTATGAAAAAATTGTAAGTAAGTAGCAAATTCTTTCTTGATTTCACCTGCTGGATAAACAAAAAGACTTTTTGTTCAAGAAATTATGACAAGATTCTAAGTAAGTAACAAACTCTTTATTGTTTTCATGACTTAGATACACGATGTAGAAATTTAATTCAAGAAATTATGAAAAAATTGTAAGTAAGTAACAATTTCTTTCTTGAATTCATCTGCTGGATAAACAAAAAGACATTTCATTCAAGAAATTATGACGAAATTCTAAGTAAGTAACAAACTCTTTCTTGAAGTTACCTCTTGAATACACAATGCAGAAATTATGAAAAAATTGTAAGCAAGTAACAAACTCTTTCCTGAAGTCACCTCTTGGATACACAATGCAGAAATTTCATTTAAGAAACTATGAAAAATTGTAAGTAAGTAAGTAACAAATTCTTTCTTGAAGTCACCTTTTGGGTACACAATACAGAAATTTCATTAAAGAAATTATGAAAAAATTGTAAGTAAGTAGCAAATTCTTTCTTGAATTCACCTTCTGGATAAACAAAAAGACATTTCGTTCAAGAAATTATGACAAAATTCTAAGTAAGTAACACACTCTTTATTGTTTTCAAGACTTAGATACACGATGTAGAAATTTAATTCAAGAAATTATGAAAAAATTCTCAGTAAGTAACAATTTCTTTCTTGAAGTCAACTCTTGGATTCACTATACGGAAATTTCAATCAAGAAATTATGAAAATATTTGTAAGTAAGTAACAAGCTCTTTATTGATTTCACCTCTTGGATATACATTACAGATACTTCATCCAAGAAATTATGAAAAAATCGCAAGTAACAAACTCTTTATTGTTTTCACCTCTTGGATATACAATACGGAAATTTCATTAAAGAAATTATGAAAAAATTGTAAGCAAGTAACAAACTCTTTCCTGAAGTCACCTCTTGGATAAACAAAAAGACATTTCGTTCAAGAAATTATGACAAAATTCTAAGTAAGTAACAAACTCTTTCTTGAAGTTACCTCTTGGATACACAATGCAGTAAATTTCATATAAAAAATTACGAAAAAATTGTAAGCAAGTAACAAACTCTTTCCTGAAGTCACCTCTTGGATACACAATGCAGAAATTTCATTTAATGAAACTATAAAAAATTTTTAAGTAAGTAAGTAACAAATTCTTTCCTGAAGTCACCTCTTGGATACACAATGCAGAAATTTCATTAAAGAAATTATGAAAAAATTGTAAGAAAGTAGCAAATTCTTTCTTGAATTCACCTGTTGGATAAACAAAGACTTGATTTCGTTCAAGAAATTACGAAAAAATTCTAAGTAAGTAACAAACTCTTTATTGTTTTCACGACTTAGATACACGATGTAGAAATGTAATTCAAGAAATTATGAAAAAATTCTCAGTAAGTAACAATTTCTTTCTCGAAGTCAACTCTTGGATACACAATACGGAAATTTCATTCAAGAAATTATGAAAATATTTGTAAGTAAGTAACAAACTCTTTATTGATTTCACCTCTTGGATATACAGTAAAGATACTTCATTCAAGAAATTATGAAAAAATCGCAAGTGAGTAACAAAATCTTTATTGTTTTCATCTCTTGGATATACAATAAGTATATTTCATTGAATAAATTATGAAAAAATTGTAAGCAAGTAACAAACTCTTTCTTAAGTCATCTCTCTGATACACGGTACAGAAACTTCATTTAAGAAACTATGAAAAAATTGTAAGTATGTAAGTAACAAATTCTTTCCTGAATTCGCCTCTTGGATAAACAAAAGTCATTTCATTCAAGAAATTATGACAAAATTCTAAATAAGTAACAAACCCTTATTTGAATTCGCCATTGGGCTGCACAATACAGAAATTTAATTCAACGAAACTATGAAAAACATTGCAAACAAACTCTTTCTTGAACTCGCTTCCTGGACAGACAATACAGCAATTTCACCCAAGAAATTATGAAAAAATTGTAAGTAAGTAGCAAACTGTTTCTTGAATTCTCCTCCTGGATGCACAATACAGATATTTCATTCAAGAAATTATAAAAAAATTGTAAGTATAGTAACAAACTCTTTCTTGAATCACCTCTTGGATACCAATACAGAAATTTCATTCAAGAAATTATGAGAAAATTCTAAGTAAGTAACAATTCTTTCTTGAATTCACCTCTGGATAAGCAATAGATACGAAATTTCATTCAAGAAATTATGAGAAAATTCCAGGTAAGTAACAATCTCTTTCTTGAAGTCACCTCTTGGATACACAATACGGATATTTTATTCAAGAAATTATGAAAATAAGGAAAGTAAGTAACAAACTCTTTATTGATTTCACCTCTTGGATACACAAAAAGACATTTCATTCAAGAAATTATGACAAAATTCTAAGTAAGTAAAAAAACTCATTCTTGAATTCGCCGTTTGCATGCACAAATACAGAAATTTCATTCTTTGGGACCTCTACACGTGATTAAACACGTTTTGAAACTACATGCTATTTGCTTGCCTTTCCTTGGTACCTTTCCAAACGAGCGAGGATTCCCCCACTGGTTCCTACACATTGCAAAAAAGTGAGCAATACGAAAACTCCATGATTTCAACCAGACTGGTTTTTTAGACAACGCCCATTTTTTAGGGACCAATCAGAGACAGCGGAGGTTGCTCAATATATGATAACTTGATTGGTGATTGGTTACACACCGCGACGGTGCATCCATAGTGAGAGAGACATGCAAAGTCGGCATATCTTTATTTCAATTTTTAAGGTTAATTTAGACGAGGTTACGTGCACGCACGTAACCTCGTCTAAATTAACCTTAAAAATTGAAATAAAGCTATGCCGACTTTGCATGTCTCTCTCACTATGTATGCACCGTCGCGGTGTGTAACCAATCACCAATCAAGTTATCATATATTGAGCAACTTCCGCTGTCTCTGATTGGTCCCTAAAAAATGGGTGTTGTCTAAAAAACCAGTCTGGTTGAAAACGTGGAGTTTTCGTATTGATCACTTTTTTGCAATGTGTAGGAACCAGTGGGGGAATCCCTGCTCGTTTGGAAAGGTACCAAGGAAAGGCAAGCAAATAGCATGTAGTTTCAAAACGTGTTTAATCACGTGTAGAGGTCCCAAAGAATGAAATTTCTGTATTGTGCATGCAAACGGCGAATTCAAGAATGAGTTTTTTTACTTACATAGAATTTTGTCATAATTTCTTGATTGAAATGTCTTTTTTTTATCCAAGAGGTGAAATCAATAAAGAGTTTGTTACTTACTTTCCTTTTTTTATAATTTCTTGAATAAAATATCCGCATT